>NW_026607771.1:502500-608671 GCF_029499605.1 Hyla sarda
ATATATATGACCCCTCTATATTACACCCTCACCCTGTATATATATATGACCCCTCTATATTACACCCTCACCCTGTATATATATATATGACCCTCTATATTACACCCTCACCCTGTATATATATATATGACACCTCTATATTACACCCTCACCCCGTATATATATGACACCTCTATATTACATCCTCACCCTGTATATATATATGACACCTCTATATTACACCCTCACCCTGTATATATATATATATATGACACCTCTATATTACACCCTCACCCTGTATAAATATATATATATATATATATATATATATGACACCTCTATATTACACCCTCACCCCATATATCACCTAACAGGTCATTTCCCCACTTTCCCTTGTGTCATGTGACAGTTGCTATGGTAACAGCTATAGACTACAGCAATAAGCCTGACTCAGTTACTACGACGCTGTTGTCGAGTCATGTGACCCTCTAGAATTAGGGGGCGTGTCTGTGTCCGCGGGGGCGGGGTCTCACCGGATCTCCGCGGCTCTGGTAGCGGTACGGGTCTTCTGGGGAGCGGCGCCGGGCCGGGTACTTGCTGTACGGGGACGGGGAGCGGCGGGGCCTGGAGCGGGAGCGGCGGGGTCTGGAGCGGGAGCGGCGGCCCCGGGACCTGGAGCGGCCGTGTTCCCCGGGTCTGGAGCGGGATCGGTGGCGGGAGCGGGAACGTCCTCGTCTATCGTTGGAGCGACCATGGCGGACGGGGGATCGGCTGCGTCTGCCGGGGGATCGGCGGGGCGGGGAGCGGCTGCGTCTGCCGGGGGAGCGGCGGGGCGGGGAGCGGCTGCGTCTGCCGGGGGAGCGGCGGGGCGGGGATCGGCCTCGGGACCAGGAGCGATCCTCTCGGGCGCGCGGACTATCCTTGTACTGCACCGGGGTGTCCGGGGACAAGTCGCGGCGCATTGGCGTGCGATACATGACTGCAATACACCGAGCGCCGACTCTACGGCTGTGCGTTACGCGCTCTCCGTCATGACGTCACCACGCAGACGGCTGCGCCATCTTACTGCACCCACACCTCATCCTACACAGGAAACACGTGACCTCCGCCGTAAACACGAAGCACGTGACTTCCGCTGTACACAGGAAATACATCATTCTTCTCTCTTTTTTTTTTTTTTTTTTTCTAAATCAACTTTATTGTCCGTGGAGTTCCAGTCTGCAGCCTCAGTCCTGTCCCAGCAGCCTCTGCGCACTGCGGCTTGTACGACCTCCGGTGTGGTAAAGCTTCCTGCGAGTCCGTAGTGAACTGTGAGACGCCTGTGCAGTTCCCTCTCAGTTAAAGCGACCGCTCCCTGATTGGCTGGGGCGCACACACTATCCCCTTAAAGGGTAAAAAAAAGGTGCAATCCTGGTGCCCCTAGAAATGGCGATTCTGCCTACCGGAGTGGCTAACGCAACACCTTGGCTTGCCTGCAGACTCGCTAGACGCAGTGTTGCAAAACTTCAACTCCCAGCATGCCCGGACAGCCGTTGGCTGTCCGGGCATGCTGGGAGTTGAAGTTTTCCATCATCTGTAGGGCTACAACACTGTGGCTAGAGGGTCTGTGGAGGGGCAGGATAGCCTCCGATGTTGTAGAGATCAGCGGCGACAATATAGGAAAGTCGTGCAGGACACAGGGTCTCCCAGGAATGGCCGTGGCCAGTATGAGGATTAGATGGCGAGCGCCCCAAACGGAAGCCATCAATTGTTAATTCCAAAAAATATTTCAAACCCGGACTGGCGTCTTCGTCATCTAATGGATAATACAAACAATAAACGCGCCAAAATGTAAAACAGACCAATAGAATCGCTGTCATCGGGTCGCATACCACGGAACGCAAAACACTTGACAGGTTATAACACCGTATAATGGATCACAGCTAATAATAATACATTATAGTGCATCAAGGTGCTAAAAGGTAGTGATAAGCTGTACAATGGTAACATAGCAACTAGGGCTGCAACCATTAATCGATTTTATCAGTAATATTCCATAACGGGATTCGTTGTCGATGAATCCCGTTATCGAATAATCGGCCGAACATGAGGGGGCTGCGAGCGGATGTCCAGGTGCTATTCTTGTGGGTCCTGCAATCCCGCACCGCCGCAGCCTCTAAGTGAAGTCACTAAGTGACGAGCGCTGACTTTCAGACACCCCCCCTTGACTCCACACCAATCAGCAGTCGGTCAGCGGAGGGTGGGAGTGAAAGTCAGGGCTCGCCTGCCCGGTGCACGGACTTGCAGTTTCGGGGGCCGGGCAGGTGAATTTTGCCGACATTTATTCCTGCTTCGGGCTAGTAAAGCCAGCCAGACAACTCGGCAGCGCTTAGGGTGTATGGAGCGGGCTCCTGACTTGAGCCTTCTCCATACCCAGCGGAGCCGAGTTGTCTGGCTGGCTTTACTAGCCCGAAGCAGGAATAAATGTCGGCAAAATTCACCTGCCCAGGGCCCAGAACTGCAAGTCCTGACATTCACTCCCATAAAAAAAAACATGTAAACATAAGGAAATCAAATGTATTTGGTATTGGCACGTGTGTAATTGTCCCAACTATTAAAATATAACATTATATATCCCGTACGGTCAATGGCGTAAAACATTAAAAAAAAATAATATATATATATATATATATATATATATATATATATATAAAACACCAAACCATGCAAGCAATACAGAGTCAGGACTACAGACACTAGGATGCAATGCTCTGCGCATTCTGCACATACCCCAATGTGTATAGTAGGAGTGTACAAACTAGTTTTATTAAAATGTAAATTAGCCCCTACCCCAATAAAAATGAGCCCCCTTTCCTATTGTATACAAAAAAAAGAACAATTTACATATTTTTTATTTATTTTATTTTTATTTAAATTTAATACATACAAAATCCATTATTACTTACAGCATTATCAAAACCAAAGCCCCCCCTTTTCCCTCCCTCCCCTTAAGACAGCCTGCCCGAAATCCATTGACTTCCTTCCTTTCCCTACTCCTCTCTTACTCTTTTCTCCTTTTCACTATCTGCTCTCTCCTTTCTCCCAGGGTAGCCATTTATTCTCAATTTTTTTATTTCTTTCACTGTCCTTGAACCACAACAACTCATAAGTTCTAACCTTATTTATACCTCCCAACCATTCTTCCCTTGATGGAACCGCTGGGGCCAACCATTTCCTAAGAATCAAATTCTTTGCCACTCCTAATACTCCAAGTATAAGATCCGTATGCTTAGTTCCCACTATCTCTAGTCCATAAATTGCGACCTTAGGTTCAAAGAGCAATACCGCCCCTATTCTAGCTTTAATAGTTTCAAACACTACACTCCAAAATTTTAGCAACTTTGTGCAATTCCATATCATATGTAACCAATTACCTCCCTCAAACCCACACTTGGGGCATTGTGCATTTTCCCTAACATTAATTTTATACAAAAATTGCGGTGAGTACTGTGCCCGATACTAACATCATTGAAGACCCCCTATTATTTGCATTGATCGTTGTTCTTCTAATATTCTTTAACACCAGTTTCCACTCTTCTTCTAAAATTCCACCTATATCCAGTGCCTGTCCTAACCGTTTGACTACGTCCTCCCAACCCTTCTGACCTAACATTTTATATAAAGTACTCATTATTTTTTTTTTCCCCCTGTGCACTTTTAATATATTCTGTAATGTGATAACACCCTACCTTTAATTTTTCTTTCGGTTCTTCTTGTCCCAAGGTGTCACTCAGACACTCCCAATCTATTATTTCCCCATTTGTGCAAACCTGCTCTAACAACCTAATTCCTTTATCTTCCCAATTGACATATTCTGCCATTTTCTTTATTTCTGGGAAGTTCTCATTTTCCCATAAGGGGGTACACCACACACTACTTGTTATCCCTGTTGCTGACTTCATACTATCCCATACTTGTACCAATAATTCTTTAGCTATGTTCTCCTCTTCTACGCCCTTCTTCAAACTCCCACTCTCCAACCTCTCCAATATGGACCCATATTTCTTACACCCCCTTTCCAAATAATCCAACAATGTTTGTTGCTCTTGAATAACCAATGTTAATTGGGATGCTATGAAGTATGGATGAAAAATTAGGGAGACCCAGCCCTCCTTCCTCTAAGGGATGATACAAATACTGACTCTTGATCCTGACTCTTTTTCCACCCCATATAAGATTATTTAATATACTTTCCAATTTTTTAAACCAACTAATCCATATGGGAGAAGCTCTCAAATAATGTGTTATCATGGGGAGTAATACCATTCTCAGCAGTCCTATTCTATCTGCCATTCCCAATCTCATTTTCCTCCATGTATTTACCTTTCCCCTTACCTTCCCCATCAGAGGTACCAAATTTAATCTCTCAAAATCCGAGACAGCGCTAGAGTTCTTAACACCCAGATATTCCAAACTATCATTAACTCTTAGTACATTTACAGGGCCAATAGGGACCTCAATTTCTTCATCCAAAGGTATGAGACCGGACTTCTGCCAATTAATTTTCATTCCTGAGAAACATCCAAATTTTTCCACTAACCTAATCACTTCCTGTACTTTCTCTACCGGATTCCTAACAAACAAAAGCACATCATCGGTGTTACGCCTAGCGCTCCGGGTCCCCGCTCCTCCCCGGAGCGCTTACGGCGTCTCTCTCTCCGCAGCGCCCCGGTCGGTCCCGCTGACCGGGAGCGCTGCACTGTCATGGCCGTCGGGGATGCGATTCGCACAGCGGGACGCGCCCGCTCGCGAATCGCATCCCAGGTCACTTACCCGTTCCCGTCCCCTGCTGTCATGTGCTGGCGCGCGCGGCTCCGCTCTCTAGGGCGCGCGTGCGCCAGCTCCCTGAGACTTAAAGGGCCAGTGCACCAATGATTGGTGCCTGGCCCAATTAGCTTAATTGGCTTCCACCTGCTCCCAGACTATATCTGACCTCTGCCCCTGCACTTCCCTGCCGGATCTTGTTGCCTTAGAGCCTAGTGAAAGCGTTACTGTGTTGTCCTTACTGTGTACTTGACCTCCTGCTATTACCTTACTGACTACGATCCTTGCTGCCTGCCCCGACCTTCTGCTACGTCCGACCTTGCTTTTGTCTACTCCCTTGTACCGCGCCTATCTTCAGCAGTCAGAGAGGTTGAGCCGTTGCTGGTGGATACGACCTGGTCACTACCGCCGCAGCAAGACCATCCCGCTTTGCGGCGGGCTCTGGTGAACACCAGTAGTGACTTAGAACCGGTCCACTAGCACGGTCCACGCCAATCCCTCTCTGGCACAGAGGATCCACCTCCTGCCAGCCGGCATCGTGACAGTAGATCCGGCCATGGATCCCGCTGAGGTTCCCCTGCCTTCTATCTCTGATCTCACCACGGTGGTCGCCCAGCAATCCCGACAGATCGCCCATCTAACCCACCAGCTGTCGGAAGTGTCCACCATGGTGCAGCAACTTCAGTCGCAACTTCTGCCTCTGCTACAGCAGCAACCATCTCCTCCGCCAGCTCCTGCACCCCTTCCGCAGCGAGTGGCCACTCCTAGCCTCCGCTTGTCCCTGCCGGACAAATTTGATGGGGACTCTAAGTTTTGCCGTGGCTTTCTTTCGCAATGTTCCCTGCACTTGGAGATGATGTCGGACCAGTTTCCTACTGAAAGGTCTAAGGTGGCTTTCGTAGTCAGCCTTCTGTCTGGAAAAGCCCTGTCATGGGCCACACCGCTCTGGGACCGCGATGACCCCGTCACTGCCTCTGTACACTCCTTCTTCTCGGAAATTCGAAGTGTCTTTGAGGAACCTGCCCGAGCCTCTTCTGCTGAGACTGCCCTGCTGAACCTGGTCCAGGGTAATTCTTCCGTTGGCGAGTACGCCATACAATTCCGTACTCTTGCTTCTGAACTATCCTGGAATAATGAGGCCCTCTGCGCGACCTTTAAAAAAGGCCTATCCAGCAACATTAAAGATGTTCTGGCCGCACGAGAAATTCCTGCTAACCTGCATGAACTCATTCATCTAGCCACTCGCATTGACATGCGTTTTTCTGAGAGACATCAAGAGCTCCGCCAGGAAAAAGACTTAGATCTCTGGGCACCTCTCCCACAGTCTCCGTTGCAATCTATGCCTAGGCCTCCCGCCGAGGAGGCCATGCAAGTGGATCGGTCTCGCCTGACCCAGGAGGAGAGGAATCGCCGTAGGGAAGAAAATCTTTGTCTGTACTGTGCCAGTACCGAACATTTTTTGGTGGATTGCCCTATCCGTCCTCCACGTCTGGGAAACGCACGCTCGCACCCAGCTCTCGTGGGTGTGGCGTCTCTTGATGCTAAGTCGGCTTCTCCACGTCTCACGGTGCCTGTACGGATTTCTCCTTCAGCCAACTCTTCCCTCTCAGCCGTGGCCTGCCTGGACTCCGGTGCCTCTGGGAATTTTATTCGGGAGTCCTTGGTGAATAAATTCCGCATCCCGGTGACCCGTCTCGTCAAGCCACTCTACATTTCCGCGGTCAACGGAGTCAGGTTGGATTGCACCGTGCGTTACCGCACGGAGCCCCTCCTAATGTGCATCGGACCTCATCACGAAAAAATTGAGTTTTTGGTCCTCTCCAATTGCACTTCCGAAATTCTCCTTGGACTACCCTGGCTTCAACACCATTCCCCAACCTTGGATTGGTCCACAGGGGAGATCAAGAGCTGGGGTTCCTCTTGTTTCAAGGACTGCCTTAAACCGGTGCCCAGTACTCCCTGCCGTGACCCTGTGGTTCCCCCTGTATCCGGTCTCCCTAAGGTCTTTATGGACTCTGCCTGCCATAAGAAGTGCCTCCCCCCCCTCCCAGTCCAGTCAGGCAAGCCTCGGTGCCTCCTCATGGCCCCCGTCCTGGTGTCACACTGCCCCGTGCCAGGCCTCGCCCTCTGCCCTCCCTCCCCATTCCCACTCCTGCTGTACTGCCTGCCGTTGAGGAATCCCTCCATTCTTTCCCGGTGTCCTCATCCCAGGGGAGGCAGTTACCGGACAAAGAGAAGGGGAGACCTAAGGGGGGGGGTACTGTTACGCCTAGCGCTCCGGGTCCCCGCTCCTCCCCGGAGCGCTTACGGCGTCTCTCTCTCCGCAGCGCCCCGGTCGGTCCCGCTGACCGGGAGCGCTGCACTGTCATGGCCGTCGGGGATGCGATTCGCACAGCAGGACGCGCCCGCTCGCGAATCGCATCCCAGGTCACTTACCCGTTCCCGTCCCCTGCTGTCATGTGCTGGCGCGCGCGGCTCCGCTCTCTAGGGCGCACGCGCGCCAGCTCCCTGAGACTTAAAGGGCCAGTGCACCAATGATTGGTGCCTGGTCCAATTAGCTTAATTGGCTTCCACCTGCTCCCAGACTATATCTGACCTCTGCCCCTGCACTCCCCTGCCGGATCTTGTTGCCTTAGAGCCTAGTGAAAGCGTTACTGTGTTGTCCTTACTGTGTACTTGACCTCCTGCTATTACCTTACTGACTACGATCCTTGCTGCCTGCCCCGACCTTCTGCTACGTCCGACCTTGCTTTTGTCTACTCCCTTGTACCGCGCCTATCTTCAGCAGTCAGAGAGGTTGAGCCGTTGCTGGTGGATACGACCTGGTCACTACCGCCGCAGCAAGACCATCCCGCTTTGCGGCGGGCTCTGGTGAACACCAGTAGTGACTTAGAACCGGTCCACTAGCACGGTCCACGCCAATCCCTCTCTGGCACAGAGGATCCACCTCCTGCCAGCCGGCATCGTGACAGTAGATCCGGCCATGGATCCCGCTGAGGTTCCCCTGCCTTCTATCTCTGATCTCACCACGGTGGTCGCCCAGCAATCCCGACAGATCGCCCATCTAACCCACCAGCTGTCGGAAGTGTCCACCATGGTGCAGCAACTTCAGTCGCAACTTCTGCCTCTGCTACAGCAGCAACCATCTCCTCCGCCAGCTCCTGCACCCCTTCCGCAGCGAGTGGCCACTCCTAGCCTCCGCTTGTCCCTGCCGGACAAATTTGATGGGGACTCTAAGTTTTGCCGTGGCTTTCTTTCGCAATGTTCCCTGCACTTGGAGATGATGTCGGACCAGTCACTACCGCCGCAGCAAGACCATCCCGCTTTGCGGCGGGCTCTGGTGAACACCAGTAGTGACTTAGAACCGGTCCACTAGCACGGTCCACACCAATCCCTCTCTGGCACAGAGGATCCACCTCCTGCCAGCCGGCATCGTGACAATCGGCATATAATAAAAATCTCTATCCCCTTGTACCCCAAACCCCTGAAAGATTTCTGTGTTCCTAACCATAGCTGCCAGTGCCTCTATAAAAAGTGCAAATAATAAAGGTGATAACGGACATCCCTGTCATGAACCTCTTTTTAAAAATATCGTATTAGAAAATTTCCCATTAATACAAATTTTTGCTCTAGGAGCTGAATAAACCGTTTTTATAGCTTTTAAGAATAAAGTGCCCAAACTAAATCTTTCCACCACCCCAAAGAGGAAGCCCCACTCCACCCTGTCGAACGCTTTGTTAGCGTCCAAAGACAGGATGGAGCGGGGATCCCCTCCACGTGTTTGAATGTTAAGGAATGTCCTGTGTATATTAACAAACATATTCCTACCTACCATAAAACCCCTTTGTTCTTCCCCTATAATCTCACCCAAAACCTTTTTTAATCTTTCTGCCCATATCTTTGCAAAAATGTTGTAATCCGTATTCAATAGTGATATAGGCCGGTAATTCTCCATCTTTTCCCTGTTGCCCCCCTTCTTGGGGATCAATATTATCACTGCTTCAGACATTGAAGGGGTCATAGCCCCTCTTTCCAAGGATTCATTAATAATCTCCAACAAGCAGGGTAACAGAGACCCATGAAATCTCTTATAAAAATCAAATGAGAACCCATCAGACCCTGGGGCGGAATTCCCCGCACATGTTCTCAATGCTTCTTGGATTTCCCCCAGGCTGATCCCCTCATTCATCTTCCTCTTCCCCTCCTCATTTAAACTTGGCAGAGCTAAATTTTGTAAGAATGTTTTAATCTCCGATTCTGATTTTACCCCTCAGATTCGTATAATGTTTGATAATACTCCATCGCTATCTTCCTTATCTCCTCTTGATCCGTTACTATTATTCCCTGTTTATTTTCTAAATTAGTCATTTCCGTATTTTCCCTTTGATTTTTGATTATACCAGAGAGCCACTTATTGGATTTCCCCCCTTCCACATACCGTTTTTGTCCCCAGAAAACATCCTATGTTGTGCCTTCTCAAGCATTAACTCTTTATATTCTTTTTGAGCTTGTTCCAGTTTTTCCCAGTTCTCATCTCGGGCGTCCTTTGCATAAACTTCCTCTAATTTTTTAATCTGATCTACCAAATTGTCTTCTTTCCTCCTTACTTTCCTCCTAAACTGGGTTATATTTCGGATCAAAATCCCCCTCAGATATGTTTTCATAGCATCCCAAACCATAAATATATCGGCAGAACCTTTATTAGTAGCCCAAAACCATTTAATCTCCTCCTCTATACCCTTTGTCACGTCTTCCACCTCAAACCAATGCGGATTAATATTTCTATTCTTGTTCTGGGGGGGGACCCGATCTTCACAACCAAAACTACAGACCACCATGGAGTGATCAGACAGGCCCTTGGGCTCATAGACAATTTTTTTTAATACCCCTTGCTCCACTATCATTGGCCAGAATCATATCGATACGTGATGCAGTTTTATGGCTAAGATTGAAACAGGAAAAATGTTCTCGCAAAGGATTCAGGTTTCTCTGTACATCTCTCCATCCTACTTCTTTACACAAATCTGCCTGGACATTCCTCCCCTCCCTCATTACTCCTCCTCTCCGGTCCCTTTTGTTATCCATTACTGAGTTAAAATCCCCATAATATATAAATCTTTGTATTTTTTATCCCTTGAGAAGTTCACCAGATCAACCAATACCTCTGTTTTGAAAGGGGGAGGAATATAAACAAATGCAAGAATAATTTGTACCCTATTCCACTCTACGTGGAGGAACACAAATCTCCCTCTATCATCACAGCGAGCATTTCTAACCTGCATATTCATTTTACCGTGAATCAACACCGAGACCCCCGATGAGTAGTTTGTTCCAAACGAGTGGAATTCCTGAGCCGCCCATTTCTTTTTCATTAAATGGACAGATTCTTTTGTTAAATGTGTTTCTAGCAAACATACCACTGCAGGTAGATAATTTTTAACCCTATCCATGATAGCTACTCTTTTCTTCCTCTCCTTAATACCTCTAATATTCCATACTAGCACTTTACCTCCTTGGCTACCCTGGGTCCCCATACTCTTTTACTCCACCATCTCCATTTCTAACCGATTTCCAGGCTGTCTTCCCACCCCCCTCCCCCCCTATCCCCCACATCAATCCGCTTCTATCAACGGATCTCTTCACTATTCACTTAACTCCTCCCTCACCCCTCACACACACACCCCCTGCCTTTATTTATTAATTATTTTTTTTAAATATAATTAATAATCTTTTCAAAAACTTTACAACCCCTGACTTTCCATCCATCTTCCCGCCTCTACTGAGGACAGGAAAATTAGTGTTTTTCCATCATGAACGACCCTCAAACGGGCTGGAAATAACAGTGAAAAAGCAATATTCAGAGTATGCAATCTCTTCTTAATGTCTCTATACTCCATTCTTTTCCTTTGAGTCTCTTTTGAAAAGTCCGGATAAAAAAAGACACCCGCACTCCCAACTTCAATTTTCCCCTCTCCCTTGATAATTTCAATAGGGTGTCTCTATCTTTAGCACACATACATTTTAGCAGTAAAGTCCTGGGCAGAGCTCCGGGCGGTGGTTTGGTATATGGTATCCTGTGGGCTCTTTCTATAACATAACAAGTTGAAAAAGTCCGTTCTCCAAAAATGTCAGCTAGCCATTTTGTGCAGAAGGCCATAGGGTCCGCTCCTTCTTCCCCTTCCGGGAGACCAATAACTCTTACATTCACCCTCCTTGATCTATCCTCTAAATCTTCTATCTTCCTTTTCAAAAAACTATTTTCCTTTGTGAGTTCTTCCTGCACTTTCTCGATGCTTTGTAGTTTACCGTCCATTTGGGGCACCATGTTCTCTATTTCCCCCACTCTTTATTTCACCTTTTTTATATCGTCACGGATAAAACTCACGTCTGAGCTGAGACTGCCCACTTGTACTTTTAAATCTTCTAATGCTTTATTACTTTTTTCCACACCACTTAATATAGAAGTTAGTATAGAATTATTCACATCTTCACTCTCTCCCTCCTCTGTTACTCCTTCCTCCTGAAGGGCTACGTATCTAGAGCCATACATGCTATTCCCATGTCTTTGTGTTCTAGTTTTTATTGTTTCTTTAGGTGATTTTAGAAATGTATCTATTTACCTGCTTCTCCTGTAACATTCCCGCCTGATCTCCTAGGCTGGGAGCCATATTAATTTGTTTTGGCTTTTATATGTTATACCCAAGGAAAACACAGTTCCGTTGTTCAATTCTGTAGGCTCTAAGCTGTAAATCTTAATGCATACGTCCGCCACGTGGTCTCTTCCCAACAGCCTGGCGCTGATCCCGGCAGCTGCTTCCCAGTGACTGATTGCCGGAGCGGCTAGCGTCTTCCGTCTCGCGGTAAGCCCGCTCACATGATCCCCCAAGCTGCTTTGCACCGCTCGCGCTTGCTTCCTACCACTCCGCCTCCTCCTCTTCTTCCTGGCAGATCTCTTTTCTGCTGCCTGGGTGCCTCTCAACCCGTGCACCTCTGCCACCGCTACTGTCCACCACAGCGAAGCCGCTACACCTCTTCCCGCGCCGTTCACTCCCAGCTCCATACCGTAGCGGAGAGCAGACCCATCCATCAGGTGGTTCCCTTTTTTCTTTTTTTCGCCCTAGTCAGGGGCATCCATCCCGGGGAACAGTATCATGCCTCCTGGGGGGGAGGGGGGGAGGGAGAGAGACCTAGAGCGGACGGAGCTGACGAGATCACATCCTCTCATCACGTGAGCTGGGCAACAATTTACATATTTGATATTGCTGCGTGGGTAACTGTCTGAACAAAAATAAAATGTTAGCGATCCTGTACAGCAGCCGGCGAAAATGTTATAAAAAATAAATAAATAAATAAAGGCCAAAATTGCTGCTTATTGGTCACATCACATACTAGAATCTATTTAATATGGTCATTGTACATCATTTTTCATGTAAAATCAGTTAAAGGGGTACTCCGCTGCCCTGCTTCCGGAGCTCCGCTCCCCAGCGTCTGGAAGTTTATTGTTCCGAACGCTGTGTGCGAGCTTCCGTGTTAAGGGACGCCCCTCGTGACGTCACGCCCCCTTCCCATACACTTTCATTAAGGGGGCAGGTGTGACATCACGAGGGGCGGCCCTGAACAAAGAAGCCTGCACACAGCGTTCGGAACAATAAGCTTCCGGAAGCAGAGGAGCGGAGTACCCCTTTAAACCCTTTTTTTTTTGTCATTTTGGTGTTTTCCAGATTAATCGATGAAATTATCGACAATTTATCGTTTATTCAAAGAATTGTAAGCTGCAGCCCTAATAGTAACTATGGTAACCCTATAACTATGGATCTATTTATTAGATGCTTCCCATCGGATTAAATATGGATTTTAATTTGAAGCCTTTTATGTAGATAAAATAGGATCTTTCTTTTATTATTATTTTTTCTTCTTTTCCTTTTCCCTCTTAGGCCCCTTTCACACTACAGGTATCATCCTACCATTATTACTCCCGGCAAAAAATCCTGAAAACAACCAAAAAATCCCATTCATGTCAATAGGATATTTTGACCATCCTTTTGCATCAGACTTGTCCATTTTTACTAATGTCCGTTATTTTTACCGGCACAAAAGATGGTGCATGCACTAATTTTTGGTACGGCAAAAATAATGGTGAAAAAACATCTGTTTACATTAAGTCTATGGGAAACGGATGTTAACCCCTTCCTGCTATAGGACGTATGCATACGTCCAAGCATCCGACACGTTCGCGCATTTGGACATATGCATACATCCTAGCGATCTCCGGCACTGCCGCTGGCAGCGCAGGAGATCGGCGACGGGACCGGCTGTTAATCACAGCCGGAGTCCTGCTGCAGCTGCCGGAGCCGCAAATGCGCCAGTCCCGGCAGCATTAACCCCCTGGATGCCGTGATCAATCCTGATCACGGCATCTATGGTGTTGACAGGTGGAGCGCTATCACCCTGTTCACCAAAGGCAGCGCCGAGATACGATCGCAGGTCACCGTTGGTTGTTATGGCAGCAGGAGGTCAGATCATGACCCCCTGTCTGCCTGCTACGGAAGCCTGTGAGATCCAGCCAGAGGCCGTACAGTGCGCAGCTCATCAGGTCATACTGTGCTGCGGTACAAATGTATTCATAGCATAACCTGTAAAAAGTGTAAAAAATTAAATAAAAAGTTCTTCAATAAAAGTGTGAAGTGTAAAAAAAATGAAAAAATGCCCCTTTCCTAATAAAAGCAGCGTATTATCACCAAAAATGATCAAAAACACAAATCATATATATAATAGGTATTGCCACGTCCATAATGATGTGTACTATAAAACTATAATGTAAATTATCCCGCACAGTGAACGCCGTAAAAAAAATATCAAAAAAGGTAGCACGTAGCACAAAAATGATACCAATAAAAAGTACAGCTCATCCTGCAAAAAATAAGCCCTCACTCAATGGTGTCGGATGAAAAAGAAAAAAGTTACGGCTGTTGGAAAATGAATGGCAGAAAAAGAATTTTGCTCAGAAAAGGAAAAAGAACCTAGAAAGGAAAGCCATATAAAATAGGTATCGCCATAATCGTAAGGACCCACAGAATAAATATAACATCACTTTCACCGCACAGTGTACACCATTAAAAAAAATTATAAATAAAATGCAAGAAATTTTCCAGTTTTTCACAAAAGATGCTGCATGTGTCAACAAAAATGCACCACTTATATAAAGTACAATATGTCCCGAAAAAGGGGATATTAGAATCGCTCCACTCACAAAAAGCTTCTAAAGTTGTTACCATTTAAAAGGACTCATGTCAAATAAAAAAAAGAGCCTGACCATTGAGGTAAAAATGGGTCCGTCCTTAACCACTTAAGGACCTAGGGCGTATCCATACGCCCGTGGGAATTTCGGTCCCCGCCACGTGCCGGGCGGGGACCGGGCCAGGGTGACTGCTGATATCAATCAGCAGGCACCCCGCGCAAATGCCCAGGGGGGTCATCAGACCCCCCCGCTCGTCGGCGATCGGCGCAAATCGCAAGTGAATTCACACTTGCGATTTGCGCCGATTCCGGGTCATACGGGTCTATGGTGACCCGGAATAGAAGGGGGATCGCGGTTGTCTAAGACACCCACGATCCCCCTGTAGGCATAGGAGTGAGGTGGCAGAGGTGCCACCCCTCCTATCCCTGCTATTGGTCTGCTATTGATCATCAGAGGCGACGACCAATAGCAGACCGGGGGCGGGGGGGGGGTTAACTTTCGTTTTCCCCGTCCTGCCCACCCACAATATGCGGGGCAGAACGGGGAACCGAAAGGGACCGGGCGCCGACGTCCACTTACCGATCCGGAGGCTGCGGCGACGGTGATCGGAGGGCGGCATGACCTGCGTCTGAAGAGGACGGCTGCCGAGATCCTACGGAAGCCGGTAAGTTGATCTGGAGGGCTACAGTCTGAGACTGTGGTCTCTAAACTGTAGCCCTCCAGATGTTGCAAAACTACAACTCCCAGCATGCCCAGAGAGCTGTTTGGGCATGCTGGAATATGTAGTTTTGCAACAGCTGGAGGGCTGCAGTTTGAGACCACTATACAGTGGTTTCTAAACTATATCCCTCCTGATCTTGCAAAACTACAACTCCTAGCATGCCCACATAGCTGTTTGTTGTCTGGGCATGCTGGGAGTTGTAGTTTTGCAACATCTGGAGGTCCACAGTTTGGAGACCACTGTGCACTGGTCTAAAAACTGTAGCTCTCCAGATGTTGCAAAACTGCAAATCCCAGCTTGCCCAGAAAGCAAACAGCTGTCTCGGCATGCTGGGAGTTGTAGTTGGGTACCTCCAGCTGTTGCATAACTACATCTCCCAGCATGCCCTTCGGTGATTAGTACATGCTGGGAGTTGTAGTTTTGCAACAGCTGGAGGCACACTGGTTGGAAAATACTGAGTTAGGCAACAGAACCTAACTGAAGGTTTTCCAACCAGTGTGCCTCCAGCTGTTGCAAAACTACAACTCCCAGCATGCATGGTCTGTCAGTACATGCTGGGAGTTGTAGTTTTGAAACAGCTGGAAGTTTGGGATGCGGCAAATTTTTCGCCACAGCGCAAACTCCTAGCAAGAAACTCACCGTAACACGCCAGTGCGAATGTACCCTAAAAACACTACACTACACTACCACATAATAAAGAGTAAAACACTACATATACACCCCCTTACACTGTCCCCCCCCCCCCAATAAAAATTAAAAACGTCTTGTACGGCAGGGTTTCCAAAACGGAGCCTCCAGCTGTTGCAAAGCAACAACTCCCAGCATTTCTGGACAGCCACTGACTGTCCAGGCATGCTGGGAGTTTAGCAACAGCTGGAGGCACCCTGTTTGGGAATCACTGGTGTAGAATACCCCTATGTCCACCCCTATGCAATCCCTAATTTAGTCCTCAAATGCGCATGGCGCTCTCTCACTTCGGAGCCCTGTCGCATTTCAAGGAAACAGTTTAGCGCCACATATGGGGTATCTCCGTACTCGGAAGAAATTGCACTACAAATTTTGGGGGTCTTTTTTTTCCTTTTACCGCTTGTGAAAAGGAAAAGTTGGGGGCTACACCAGCTTGTTAGTGTAAAAAAAATAAAAAAAATTTACACTAACAAGCTGGTGTTGCCCCATACTTTTCATTTCCACAAGCGGTAAAAGGAAAAAACGACCCCCAAAATTTGTAACGCAATTTCTCCTGAGTACGGAAATACCCCATATGTGGGCGTAAAATGCTGTGCGGACGCACAACAAGGCTCAGGATTGAGAGCGCACTATGTACATTTGAGGCCTAGATTGGTGATTTGCACATGGGTGGATGATTTTACAGCGGTTCTGACATAAACGCAAAAATATAAATACCCACATGTGACCCCATTTTGGAAACTAGACCCCTCACGGAACGTAACAAGGGGTATTGTGAGCCTTAACACCCCACAGGTGTTTGACGAATTTTCATTAAAGTTGGATGGGAAAATGAAAAAAATGTTACTCTAAATTTTTCATTTTCACAAGGGAAAATAGGAAAAAAGCCCCCCCCAAATTTGTAACCCCATCTCTTCTGAGTAAGAACATACCCCATATGTGAATTTAAAGTGCTCTGCGGGCGAACTACAATGCTCGGAAGAGAAGGAGCGCCATTGGGATTTTGTAGAGGAAATTTGTCCGGAATTGAAGGCCACATGTGTTTACAAAGCCCCCATAGTGCCAGAACAATGGACCCCCGACACATGTGACCCCATTTTGGAAACTACACCCCTCACGTAATGTAATAAGGGGTACATTGAGAATTTACGCCCCACAGGTGTCTGACAGATTTTTGGAAAAGTGGTCCGTAAAAATGAAAAATGTTATTTTTCATTTGCACAGCCCACTGTTCTAAAGATCTGTGGGGTGTAAATACTCACTGCACCCCTTATAAAATTCTGTGAGGGGTGTAGTTTCCAAAATGGGGTCACATGTGGGGGGGTCCACTGTTCTGGCACCACGGGGGGCTTTGTAAACGCACATGGCCCCTGACTACCATTCCAAACGAATTCTCTTTCCAAAAGCTCAATGGCGCTCCTCCTCTTCTGAGCATTGTAGTTCGCCAGCAGAGCATTTTACGTTCTAACATGGGGTATTTCCATACTCAGAAGAAATGGGGTTACAAATTTTGGGGGTAATTTTCTCCTATTACCCCTTGTAAAAATGTAAAATTTAGGGGAAAAACTGCATTTTAGTAAAAAAAAAAAAAAAAATGTTTTTCATTTACACATCCAACTTTAACGAAAAGTCGTCAAACACCTGTGGGGTGTTAAGGCTCAGCGGACCCCTTGTTACGTTCCTTGAGGGGTGTAGTTTCCAAAATAGTATGCCATGGTGGTATTTTTTGCTGTTCTGGCACCACAGGGGCTTCCTAAATGCGAGATGCCCCCAAAAAACTATTTCAGCAAAAGTTGCTTTCAAAAAGCCAAATGTCACTCCTTCTCTTCTGAGCATTGTAGTTCGCCCGCAAAGCATTTTACGTCCTAACATGAGGTAATTCCATACTCAGAAGAGATGGGGTTAAAAATTTGGGGGGGGCATTTTCTCCCATTACCCTTTGTAAAAATGGTAAATTTGGGGGGAAAACTGCACTTTAGTGTGAAATTTTTTTTTCCAATTACACATCTGATTTTAACGAAAAATTGTCAAACACCTGTGGGGTTTTAAGGCTAACTGGACCCCTTGTTACGTGCCTTTAAGGGTGTAGTTTCCAAAATGGTTTGCCATGTGGTGTTTTCTGCTGTTCTGGCACCATAGGGGCTTTCTAAATGTGACATGCCCCCCCAAAACCATTTCAGAAAAATTCACTCTCCAAAATCCCATTGTTGCTCCTTCCCTTCTGTGCCCTCTACTGCACCCGCCGAACACTTGACATACACATCTGAGGTATTTCCTTACTCGAGAGAAATTGGGTTACAAATTTTGGCAGCCATTTCTCCTATTACTAATTGTTAAAATTTAAAAACTGGGTCTACAAGAACATGCGAGTGTAAAAAATGAAGATTTTGAATTTTCTCCTTCACTTTGCTACTATTCCTGTGAAACACCTAAAGGGTTAACACACTTACTGAATGTCATTTTGAATACTTTGAGGGGTGCAGTTTTTATAATGGGGTCATTTGTGGGGTATTTCTAATATGAAGGCCCTTGAAATCCACTTCAAAACCGAACTGGTCCCTGAAAAATTCCGATTTGGAAAATTTTGTCGAAAAATTTGAAAATTGCTGCTGAACTTTGAACCCCTCTGATGTCTTCCAAAAGTAAAAACATGTAAACTTTATGATGAAAACATAAAGTAGAAATATTGTATATGTGAATCAATGTATAATTTATTTGGAATATCCATTTTCCTTATAAGCAGAGAGCTTCAAAGTAAAAAAAAATATGCAAAATTTTCAATTTTTTCCTCAAATATTTGCATTTTTCACCAAGAAATGATGCAAGTATCGTCAAAATTTTACCACTAACATAAAGTAGAATTTGTCACGAAAAAACAATCTCAGAATCAGAATGAAAGGTAAAAGCATCCCAGAGTTATTAATGCTTGAAGTGACAGTGGTCAGATGTTCAAAAAATGGTCGGGTCCTTAAGGTATATTTGGGCTGGGTCTTTAATGGGTTAAGGGATTAAAAAAAAATCTGTTATTGTCCAAAAAGGCAGGGAACAGACAAAAAGAGAAATAAAAAAGAACATAAATAACAGCCAGAGAGGGGACGATCCGGAAAAAAGACAAAAAAAAGAAATAAAAAAGAACAGAAACAACAGCCAGAGAGCGTACGGCCGGGAAAAGACAAAAAGAGAAATAAAAAAGAACAGAAATAACAGCCAGAGAGGGGACAGGCCGGGAAAAGACAAAAAGAGAAATAAAATAGGACAGAAATAGCAGCAAGAGAGTGGACGGAAAAGACAAAAAGAGAAATAAAAAAGAACAGAAATAACAGCAGAGAGCAGACGGGCCGGGAAAGACATAAAGAGAAATAAAAAAGAACAGAAATAACAGCGAGAGAGGGGCCGGGTCGGGAAAAAGAAAAAAGGAGAAATAAAAAAGAACAAAAATAACAGCCAGAGAGCAGACGGGCCCGAAAAGACAAAAAGAGAAATGAAAAAGAACATAAATAACAGCCAGAGAGGGGACGGGCTGGAAAAAAGACAAAAAAGAGAAATAAAAAAGAACAAAAATAACAGCCAGAGAGCGGACGGGCCAAAAAAGACAAATAAAAAAAGAACGTAAATAACAGCCAGAGAGAGGACGGGCCGGGAAAAGACAAAAAGAGAAATAAAAAGGAACAGAAATTACAGCCAGAGAGGGGACGGGCCGTGAAAGACAAAAAGAGAAATAAAAAAGAACAGAAATAACAGCCAGAGAGGGGACAGGTCGGGAAATACAAAAAGAGAAATAAAAAAGAACAAAAATAACAGCCGGAGCGGACGGGCTGGGAAAAGACAAAAAGAGAAATAAAAAGAACAGAAATAACAGCCAGAGAGCAGACAAGCCGGGAAAGACAAAAAGAGAAATAAAAAAGAACAGAAATAACAGCCAGAGAGGGGACGGGCCGGAAAAGACAAAAAAGAGAAATAAAAAAGAACAGAGATAACAGCCAGAGAGGGGACGGGCCGGGAAAGACAATAAGAGAAATAAAAAGGAACAGAAATAACAGCCAGAGAGCGGACAGGCCGGGAAAGACAAAAAGAGGAATAAAAAAGAACATAAATAACAGCAGAGAGCGGACGGTCCGGGAAAGACATAAAGAGAAATAGAAAAGAACAGAAATAACAGCCAGAGAGCGGAGGGGCCATGAAAGACAAAAAGAGAAATAAAAAGAACAGAAATAACAGCCAGAGAGAGGACGGCCCGGGAAAAGACAAAAAGAGAAATAAAGAATAACAAAAATAACAGCCGGAGAGCGGACAGGCTGGGAAAAGACAGAAAAGAGACATAGACAAAAAGAGAAATAAAAAGGAACAGAAATAACAGCCAGAGAGCGGACGGGCCAGGAATGACAAAAAGAGAAATAAAAAAAGAACAGAAATAACTAGGGATGCACCGATATATCGGCCGAAAATAGCTGTTTCGGGGAAATGCCGAAACAACAAAAATGTGCCGATAATGACCCACCTCCCCTGCCCGCCCACAGCATAAGTTGCAAACACTGCCACTGGAGGCACTCGTGGGGGGTGCAGGGGGGGGCGGGCGCAACATCTAGGGGGGCGCGCTCTCCGGGATAGGAATACTTCTTTTTATGTGCCCGGGCCGGCCAGCGCCCGGGCTGTTGTGAAACTACAACTCCCAGCATGCCCGGACCGGACATCCCTGTGTCCCGAAAAATCTTTTCGGGACATAAGGATGTCCGCCGGTCACTCACCATTCCCCGGCGTCCTCCTGCGATCCTCCTTCGTTCCCTCGCTTCTCCGCCTCTATGGTCGTACGCATGGGACGTCACTGACGTCCCGTGCGTACAACCATAGAGACGCAGGAGGACCGCAGGATCGTCGCAGGAGAACGCGCGCCGGCCGGGGCCTGGTAAGTGACCGCGTCATCTTGTTCAGTGTTTCAGTCACCGCTCCCCCGGTCCCGGCACCTACTGCTATGGTCCATAGGCCATAGCAGTAGATGTGACCCCGGGCCGGAGGAGCGGTGACCGAAACACTGTGGGGGCAGCAGTACAGACATACAGCCTCCAGCCATACACTGTATATGGCTGGAAGCTGTATGTCTGTGGGGTGGGGGGAAGCTGCCTACTATTGTGGGGGAACTGCTGACCTAATGTGGGGGGGAGCTGCCTAATATTGTTGGGGGGAGCTGCCTACTATTGTGGGGGAGCTGCCTAATATTGTTGGGGGCAGCTGCCTACAAATGTGGGGGGGGGGGAGCTGCCTAATATTGTTGGGGGGGGAGCTGCCTACAAATGTGGGGGGAGCTGCCTAATATTGTGGGGGGGAGCTGCCTAATATTGTGGGGGGGAGCTTCCTAATATTGTGGGGGGAGCTGCCTAATATTGTTGGGGGGGGAGCTGCCTACTATTGTGGGGGAGCTGCCTATTAATGTGGGGGAACTCCCGACCTAATGTGGGGGAGTTGGCAATCTAATGTGGGGGAATCTAATGAGCGGAGCACTGCATTTTACCAGAAGACGGGGAGAAGTCATTTTCGGTTTCGGTATCGGTTTCGGACGGACATTTTTTTTTATTTCGGTTTCGTTTCGGTTCTGAAATTTCCATTTCGGTGTACCTCTAGAAATAACAGCAGAGAGCGGATGGTCGGGGAAAGACATAAAGAGAAATAAAGAAAGAACAGAAATAACAGCCAGAGAGGGGGCGGGCCGGGAAAAAGAGAAATAAAAAAGAACAAAAATAACAGCCAGAGAGCGGACGGGAACAGACAAAAAGAGAAATTAAAAAGAACAGAAATAACAGCCAGATAGAGGACGTGCCGGGAAAAGAGAATTAAAAAAGAACATAAATAACAGCCAGAGAGAGGACGGGACGGGAAAAGAGAAATAAAAAAGAACAGAAAAAACAGCCACAGAGGGGACGGGACAGAAAAAGACAAAAAGGGAAATAAAAAGAACAGAAATAACAACCAGAGAGGGGACGGGCCGGAAAAGACAAAAAGAGAAATAAAAAGAACAGAAATAACAGCCAGAGAGCGGATGGGCTTGGAAAAGACAAAAAGATAAATAAAAAAGAACAGAAATAACAGCAAGAGAGCGGACGGGCCGGTAAAGACCAAAAGAGAAATAAAAAAGAACAGAAATAACAGCCAGAGAGGGGACGGGCTGGGAAAAAAAAAAAAAAAAAAAAAAGAACAGAAATAACAGCAGAGAGCGGACGGGCCGGGAAAGATATAAAGAGACATTAAAAAGAACAGAAATAACAGCCAGAGAGCGGACGGGCTGGAAAAAAGACATAAAGAGAGAAAAAAAAAACTGAAATCACAGCCAGAGAGGGGATGGGCCAGGGAAGACAAAAAGAGAAATAAAAAAAGAACAGAAATAACAGCCAGAGAGCTGACGGGCTGGGAAAAGACAAAAAGAGAAATAAAAAAGAACAGAAATAACAGCCAGAGAGCGGACGGGCGGGGAAAAGACAAAAAGACAAATAAAAAAGAACAGAAATAACAGCCAGAGAGCGGACGGGCCGGGAAAGACAAAAAGAGAAATAAAAAAGAACAGAAATAACAGCCAGAGAGGGGACGGGCCGGGAAAACACAAAAAGAGAAATAAAAAGAACAGAAATAACAGCCATAGAGAGGACGGGCCGGGAAAAGACAAAAAGAGAAATAAAAAGAACAGAAAAAACAGCCATAGACAGGACGGGCCGGGAAAAGACGAAAAGAGAAATAAAAAGAACAGAAAAAACAGCCATAGACAGGACGGGCCGGGAAAAGACGAAAAGAGAAATAAAAAAGAACAGAAATAACAGCCAGAGAGGGGACGGGCCGGGAAAGACAAAAAGAGAAAAAAAAAGGAACAGAAATAACAGCCAGAGTGGAGACGGGCCGGGAAAGACAAAAAGAGAAATAAAAAAGAACAGAAATAACAGCCAGAGTGGAGACGGGCCGGGAAAGACAAAAAGAGAAATAAAAAAGAACAGAAATAACAGCCAGAGAGGGGATGGGCCGGGAAAGACAAAAAGAGAAATAAAAAAGAACAGAAATAACAGCCAGAGTGGAGACGGGCCAGGAAAGACCAAAAGAGAAATAAAAAAGAACAAGACAAAAGTAAAGAGAGCAGAAGAGAAAGAAAATGACCTTATCCGAGCCCTGATCTCCCAACTACCATATAAACATCACTGGGAACCATCAGACCCATAATGATCCCAAAGGGACGAGACAGCTTCAAGTGATCTACTCAACTGAGAGAGTCCACAACATAAAGGAGAGAAACGGGGTAAAGTCCAGGCCAAGGTGAGGGGATGGTACCAGCGGGAGCGGCTTTATATCCATTCTCTTTATAGGTCAGAGGGGGTAACCTATAGATCATAGAGGTAGAGTGCTTACATAAAACCTCACGGGGGGTAAGCTATAGATCATAGAGGTAGAGTGCTTACATAAAACCTCACGGGGGGTAAGCTATAGATCATAGAAGTAGAGCGCTTACATAAAACCATAGGGGGGGATAACCTATAGATCATAGAGGTAGAGTGCTTACATAAAACCTTACAGGGGGGTGTAACCTATAGATCATAGAGGTAGAGTGCTTACATAAAACCTCACAGGGGGTAACCTATAGATCATAGAGGTAGAGTGCTTACATAAAACCTCACAGGGGGGGGGGGGTAACCTATAAATCATAGAGGTAGAGTGCTTACATAAAACCACAGGGGGGGGGTAACCTATAGATCATAGAGGTAGAGTGCTTACATAAAACCTCACAGGGGGTAACCTATAAATCATAGAGGTAGAGTGCTTACATAAAACCACAGGGGGGGTAACCTATAGATTATAGAGGTAGAGTGCTTACATAAAACCTTACAGGGGGGTGTAATCTATAGGTCATAGAGGTAGAGTGCTTACATAAAACCTTACAGGGGGGTGTAACCTATAGATCATAGAGGTAGAGTGCTTACATAAAACCTCACAGGGGGTAACCTATAAATCATAGAGGTAGAGTGCTTACATAAAACCACAGGGGGGGTAACCTATAGATCATAGAGGTAGAGTGCTTACATAAAACCTTACAGGGGGGTAACCTATAGATCATAGAGGTAGAGTGCTTACATAAAACCTTACAGGGGGGTGTAATCTATAGATCATAGAGGTAGAGTGCTTACATAAAACCTTACAGGGGGGTGTAACCTATAGATCATAGAGGTAGAGTGCTTACATAAAACCTTACAGGGGGGGTAACCTATAGATCATAGAGGTAGCTTACATAAAACCACAGTGGGGGTTGTCACGATCACACCCTATCGGTCCAGCTAAGACGCTAGAGAGAGTGTGATGGTGCAAAGGTTAAAGCCGCCAGACCTCTGGGTATCCACTACTAGTCCCAGCAAGTCACCCACCACTTAACCCTTAGATAAACGTGTTTTACCAGAGCCTCCTTCAGAAAGGTGAGCTCATATATTTAGAGATCAAAGACCAGAGCTGATTGATTAAACATTTAATCTGATAAAAGGTATCACAGTGCTGACTATATAAAAATACAGAAACAAATGACATACAGGTACAAAAATGTATAAAAGAGTTTAGCAAGACAAGTTCAGAAAACAAAAGATGAAGTTCTTACAGCATGATGGTATAGCAGTCCATGAGTGAGTTCCAGCTGTTCTTAAGATGCTCTTGTCAGCTTGTTGCACAGCATTCAACACCCTGAGTCTAGCATTGTTAAAATATTATATATCTGCCTTTTTGGAGGGAGACTCCATTCCCCCCTCCCCTCTGATCCCACCAGGGGTTCTTCTCTCTTCCTGGCCCCTTATCTGTTTGATTATATGATGGGACCAGAGTGCATGACTTCAAAAAAGCCTTTGACTTCAAAGGAGATGTAAACAAACAGCCAGACCCCCAATAAAATGCACTACACAAACCCACAGTCTGAATGACCTCTCACCCCCAGGTCTTAGGTTATCCATCACACAGTTATAATTTATAATACACATATATGATTTTAATAATCAGGCCTTGGGCCTGACACCTCCCCCTTAAGATGGGGACAGAGAGATCTTGCCTGTCCAGGCTGATAGATCTGTCTCCCTTAACCATCTATTTCTTTTCTTGACACCACAGGCTCCGCATTCCCAGTAAATATGGCACTGAAGGGGCCTAGTACCTGATTAAGCCGCCTCCTCCTGTGGATTGATCTCCACATCCTGAAGGGATCCCTGGCTCTTAGCTTCCTCCACTAGGTCCAGTAGGGGATCACTACCCAGCCCTTCCTCTGGTGCACTACATACGCTGAGTGCCACCTCCTCAGGGTCATAGTATGCCATATTAATGTGGTACTGTCTCTGCCTCTGACCTTTCTCATCAAGGGCAACTACATATGTGGTGGGTTCTAGGCGCTGCAGAATGGGGAAGGGACCCTCCCAGGCGGCCTGCAACTTATTCTGCCTGATGGGGTTCAGAACCATTCCCTTCTGTCCCACTTCATAGACCCGGTCCCTTGCATTGCGATCCTACCAGTACTTCTGCCTGGACTGTGCTGCTGTGAGGTTGTCCTGTACCAGCCCAGTCAGTGTCTGCATCCTGTCCCTGAATCTCAGAACATACTCCACCACAGAAGTCTCAGGGGCAGGTAGCCCCCCTTCCCATTCTTCCCTAACTAAATCTCGGGGTCCCAGCACTTTGTGATCATATGATAACTCAAAGGGTGAGAAACCTGTAGACTCTTGGGGTACCTCCCTGTAAGCACATAACAGATGGGGTAAATACTTTCCCAGTCTCTGCCCTCTGATTCTACAAATGTTTTTAGCATTTGTTTCAAGGTGCCATTGTTACCGGACACTCTGTCCAACCAATGTAGAGGGTTGTGATCAGTTATGACAGTAAAATCCCTGCTATACAGGTATGGCTGTAATTTTTTGCAAAGCCCAGACCACAGCAAGACATTCCTTCTCTATGACCGCATAGGCCACTCCCAAATGTCCTGACAGGGGGGTCTCATGGGCCAACCTCAGCAGCTCTTTCCTGTACTGCCTAGGAACCACTAACGGCCTTTCTCCCTCCTGGGCCCCTAGCATGCCTTTGGAAAGGGACTCCCAGTACAAGATATCATTTTCCCAATATACCCGATGCCCCTCTGTGTCAACACCTGTATGCTCAGCACGTTGTCTCAGCCCTTCAAGGGAGGGGTCACTGGGCAGAGATTCCCGGAAATGCTCATTTCCCTCCCCCCATCTTTGGGCATCAGGGAGCACATTTCCCCCAGGTGAACTAGCATCTCCACCTTCCTCTCCCTCAGTTCCAGACATAACAATACAGGCATCATACACAGGGCTATCACTCCTTCCCTCCTCCTCCTTAGGCTCACAGGATTGGGACATATCACTCACTGCTGGTCCCTCATCCTTAAATGTCACCAGGGGCACACCAACCCCTCCCCCTAGCCCATCTCCACTAGGTTTTGGCATTGGCAATGCATTGTCACCACATTTTACAATGCACCCCATTTCACTTTTGGAAAACATTACTGGTTCAGTCACAGGTAAACAATTATAAATCCCCTGCACTCCCTCCCAGTTACCACATTTCACAGTGTCTCCCAAAGTCTCGCACAGTACCTCAGAATGAACAGGGCTCTCTCCTAGCCCTTCCGGTGTGCAGGTAGTGTCCTCTGGAGCATAATGACAGAGCATCCGACCCAAATCATTCCCCAGCAGAACATTAACAGGGATGTCCTCAGAGACCCCCACCTCCCGCAAACCTTTGCCTGTACCCCAATCCAGGTACACACGGGCCATGGGCACAGCAGGCCGCACACCTCCAATTCCTTTTAAAGCCATGGTTCTTCCAGGGATGATGTCCTCTGTATCCACCACTTCAGGCCGCACCAAGGTAAAGGAGGCTCCAGAATCTTGCAACCCCACTGTCACCCGGTCACCCACAGTTACACTCTGTAGGTTATCCGCTCTTTTCTCCGCCGCAACGGACACCAGAAGAACGGCTGTGTGTCCTCCAGCTACTGGTGAAGAATTCTTTTTGTTGGGGCAAGTGGCACTCAGGTGCCCAATATTGTTTCATCTGTAACATCGGCGGGTGTCCCCCTGACCCAATGTGGCTCCTGTTGCTTTTGGGAATGATGGCAAGAATTTCCCGGCAGACCTGGTGGTGCTTTGTGGTTGTGTGGCTCCCCTCCTGGTAATTGCTCCAGCTTGTGCAGATCCACGCTTTGCTGCTGGCGCCCGGTTGTTGGCAAAGTCGTCTCCATGTTCTGCTGCTTCCGTTGCTGTCTTGGGCTTGCGGTCCAAAATCCACTCTCTGGCTTCAAAGCTCCGTGTTTGGAGAAAATGATCCAGGACCATCAAGTCCTCCAGGGCCTCATAGGTAGTGACTTGTAGGCCCCCAGTCCATAGCCTGAATGCAGTCCTTAGCTGACCTGCATGTTGAGTGCAGCTTTCTGTGGCACTTTGTTGCTAAGTCCTAAATCTTTTCCGATAAGCCTCTGGAGTCAGATTAAAACTTTTTAGCAGGGCAGGTTTTATTGCCTCATAGTCCTGGTCACTCTCAGAGGGAAGTGAAGCAAACACATCCAGAGCTTTCCCTCGCAACCGTCGGGTTAGATATCGTCCCCACTGTTCCTTAGGTAGATGGAACTGCCGGCAAACCTTTTCAAATCCCCTCAGGAACACATCCAGATCACCATCTTTCTCCAACATGGGGAAATGTTCCAAGCGAGGTTTGTGGTCTCCTTGATCCTGCACATCACTCCGTGCGGATGAAGCTTCCCCTCTCAGCCTCAAAACCTCCAGTTCATGCCTTCGCTGGGCTTCTCTCACTGCCACTTCTCTCTCTGCGGCTCGTGCCTGGGACTCTCTCTCTGCGGCTCGTGCCTGGGCCTCTCTCTCTGCCGCCTCTCTCTGCAGCTCGTATCTGGGCCTCTCTCTCTGCAGCTCGTACTTGTGCCTCACTCTCTGCAGTTTGGTACTGGAGAAGCAGTTTGAGTTTCATATTGGCATCCACATTCCCAAGGTGTTGTAAGGCAGTCCGCATATAAGAGTCCAAGGCCTCATGTGGAGTACTGTCCTGATGGGGAGTAATGTTGTATTCCCCAGGAGATATCAGTCCTTGGATGGCAGTTCCAGCTGTAGGACTTTGCCTAATGTCACTCAGCTCTTCTGCACGGGCATCATACTCCACAAGATCAGCAATAAGTTGTTCCTTGTTCTTTCCCGCAGTAGGGATGTCCTTTTCATCATACTCCACAAGATCAGCAATAAGATGTTCCTTGTTCTTTCCTGCGGTAGGGATCTCCTTTTCTTGGCACATTAGCTCCAGTGCAGGCTTGGACTGCTTGCGATATGCCTCCATATTTCCGAGATGAGACAGAGGAGGTAAAACAGGAGATGGGGAGGACAGAACTGTCTTGCACTCTTTTTGTATGTCTTTTAAACCAGCACTGAGCTCTGTCTTTGGAATTTACACACAAGAAGATGTATGCAATTTCTTTTTAGTGCTAAGATTTCCCTACAGGTAAAATCCAGCAAGCACTAAAAATCTCTAAATATATCCCGACGCTGCCACCAGTTGTCACGATCCCACCCTATCGGTCCAGCTAAGACGCTAGAGAGAGTGTGATGGTGCAAAGGTTAAAGCCTCCAGACCTCTGGGTATCCACTACTTGTCCCAGCAAGTCACCCAATTAACCCTTAGATAAACGTGTTTCCACCAGAGCTGCCTTCAGAAAGGTGAGCTCATATATTTAGAGATCAAAGACCAGAGCTGATTAATTAAACATTTAATCTGATAAAAGGTATCACAGTGCTGACTATATAAAAATACAGAAACAAATGACATACAGGTACAAAAATATATAAAAGAGTTTAGCAAGGCAAGTTCAGAAAACAAAAGATGAAGTTCTTACAGCATGGTGGTATAGCAGTCCATGAGTGAGTTCCAGCTGTTCTTAGGATGGTCTTGTCAGCTTGTTGCACAGCATTCAACACCATGAGTCTAGCATTGTTAAAATATTACATATCTGCCTTTTTGGAGGGAGACTCCATTCCCCCCTCCCCTCTGATCCCACCAGGGGGTCTTCTTTCATCCGGGCCCCTTATCTGTTTGATTATATGATGGGACCAGAGTGCATGACTTCAAAAAAGCCTTTGACTTCAAAGGAGATGTAAACAAACAGCCAGACCCCCAATAAAATGCACTACACAAACCCACAGTCTGAATGACCTCTCACCCCCAGGTCTTAGGTTATCCATCACACAGTTATAATTATAATACACATATAGGATTTTAATAATCAGGCCTTGGGCCTGACAGGGGTAACCTATAGAGGTAGAGTGCTTACATTAAACCTCACAGGGGGTAACCTATAGATCATAGAGGTAGAGTGCTTACATAAAACCACACAGGGGGGAGTAACCTATAGATCATAGAGGTAGAATGCTCACGTAAAACCTCACGGGGGGGGAGTAACCTATAGATCATAGAGGTAGAGTGCTTACATAAAACCTCACAGGGGGGTAACCTATAGATCATAGAGGTAGAGTGCTTACATAAAACCTCACGGGGGGGGGGGGGTAACCTATAGATCATAGAGGTAGAGTGCTTACGTAAAACCTTACAGGGGGGGTAACCTATAGATCACAGAGGTAGAGTGCTCACATGAAACCTTACAGGGGGTAACCTATAGATCATAGAGGTAGAGTGCTTACATAAAACCTCACAGGGGGGTTACCTATAGATCATAGAGGTAGAGTGCTTACATCAAACCACAGGGGGGGTAACCTATAGAGGTAGAGTGCTTACATAAAACCTCAGAGGGGGGGGGGGTAACCTATAGAGGTAGAGTGCTTACATAAAACCACACAGGGGGGAGTAACCTATAGATCATAGAGGTAGAGTGCTTACATAAAACCACAGGGGGGGTAACCTATAGATCATAGAGGTAGAGTGCTTACATAAAACCTTACAGGGGGGTAACCTATAGAGGTAGAGTGCTTGCATAAAACCTTACAGGGGGGTAACCTATAGATCATAGAGGTAGTGTGCTTACATAAAACAACAGGGGGGGACCTATAGATCATAGAGGTAGAGTGCTTACATAAAACCTCAGAGGGGGTAACCTATAGATCATAGAGGTAGAATGCTTACATAAAACCTCACGGGGGGGGTAACCTATAGATCATAGAGGTAGAGTGCTTACGTAAAACCTTACAGGGGGGGGGTAACCTATAGATCACAGAGGTAGAGTGCTCACATAAAACCTTACAGGGGGTAACCTATAGATCATAGAGGTAGAATGCTTACATCAAATCACAGGGGGGGTAACCTATAGAGGTAGAGTGCTTACATAAAACCTCAGAGGGGGGGTAACCTATAGAGGTAGAGTGCTTACATAAAACCACACCGGGGGGGGAGTAACCTATAGATCATAGAGGTAGAGTGCTTACATAAAACCTTACAGGGGGGTAACCTATAGATCATAGAGGTAGAGTGCTTACATAAAACCTCAGGGGGGTAACCTATAGATCATAGAGGAAGAGTGCTTACATAAAACCTCAGGGGGGTTAACCTATAGATCATAGAGGAAGAGTGCTTACATAAAACCTTACAGGGGGGTAACCTATAGAGGTAGAGTGCTTACATAAAACCTTACAGGGGGGTAACCTATAGATCATAGAGGTAGAGTGCTTACATAAAACCTCACAGGGGGGTAACCTATAGATCATAGAGGTAGAGTGCTTACATAAAACCACAGGGGGGTAACCTATAGATCATAGAGGTAGAGTGCTTACATAAAACCTCACGGGGGGGGAACCTATAGATCATAGAGGTAGAGTGCTCACATAAAACCTTACAGGGGGTAACCTATAGATCATAGAGGTAGAGTGCTTACATCAAACCACAGGGGGGGGTAACCTATAGAGGTAGAGTGCTTACATAAAACCACACAGGGGGGAGTAACCTATAGATCATAGAGGTAGAGTGCTTACATAAAACCACAGGGGGGGTAACCTATAGATCATAGAGGTAGAGTGCTTACATAAAACCTTACAGGGGGGTAACCTATAGAGGTAGAGTGCTTGCATAAAACCTTACAGGGGGGTAACCTATAGATCATAGAGGTAGAGTGCTTACATAAAACCTTACAGGGGGGTAACCTATAGAGGTAGTGTGCTTACATAAAACCTTACAGGGGGGTGTAATCTATAGATCATAGAGGTAGAGTGCTTACATAAAACAACAGGGGGGTAACCTATAGATCATAGAGGTAGAGCGCTTACATAAAACCACAGGGGGGGACCTATAGATCATAGAGGTAGAGTGCTTACATAAAACCTCAGAGGGGGTAACCTATAGATCATAGAGGTAGAGTGCTTACATAAAACCTCACGGGGGGGGTAACCTATAGATCATAGAGGTAGAGTGCTTACGTAAAACCTTACAGGGGGGGGGTAACCTATAGATCACAGAGGTAGAATGCTTACATCAAATCACAGGGGGGGTAACCTATAGAGGTAGAGTGCTTACATAAAACCTCAGAGGGGGGGTAACCTATAGAGGTAGAGTGCTTACATAAAACCACACCGGGGGGGAGTAACCTATAGATCATAGAGGTAGAGTGCTTACATAAAACCTTACAGGGGGGTAACCTATAGATCATAGAGGTAGAGTGCTTACATAAAACCTTACAGGGGGGTAACCTATAGATCATAGAGGTAGAGTGCTTACATAAAACCACAGGGGGGTAACCTATAGATCATAGAGGTAGAGTGCTTACATAAAACCTCACGGGGGGGGTAACCTATAGATCATAGAGGTAGAGTGCTTACGTAAAACCTTACAGGGGGGGTAACCTATAGATCACAGAGGTAGAGTGCTCACATAAAACCTTACAGGGGGTAACCTATAGATCATAGAGGTAGAGTGCTTACATCAAACCACAGGGGGGGTAACCTATAGAGGTAGAGTGCTTACATAAAACCTCAGAGGGGGGTAACCTATAGAGGTAGAGTGCTTACATAAAACCACACCGGGGGGGGGAGTAACCTATAGATCATAGAGGTAGAGTGCTTACATAAAACCACACAGGGGGGGAGTAACCTATAGATCATAGAGGTAGAGTGCTTACAGAAAACCTTACAGGGGGGTAACCTATAGATCATAGAGGTAGAGTGCTTACATAAAACCTCACAGGGGGGTAACCTATAGATCATAGAGGTAGAGCGCTTACATAAAACCTCACAGGGGGGGTAACCTATAGATCATAGAGGTAGAGTGCTTACATAAAACCTCACGGGGGGGGTAACCTATAGATCATAGAGGTAGAGTGCTTACGTAAAACCTTACAGGGGGGGTAACCTATAGATCACAGAGGTAGAGTGCTCACATAAAACCTTACAGGGGGTAACCTATAGATCATAGAGGTAGAGTGCTTACATCAAACCACAGGGGGGGTAACCTATAGAGGTAGAGTGCTTACATAAAACCTCAGAGGGGGGTAACCTATAGAGGTAGAGTGCTTACATAAAACCACACCGGGGGGGGGAGTAACCTATAGATCATAGAGGTAGAGTGCTTACATAAAACCACACAGGGGGGGAGTAACCTATAGATCATAGAGGTAGAGTGCTTACAGAAAACCTTACAGGGGGGTAACCTATAGATCATAGAGGTAGAGTGCTTACATAAAACCTCACAGGGGGGTAACCTATAGATCATAGAGGTAGAGCGCTTACATAAAACCTCACAGGGGGGGTAACCTATAGATCATAGAGGTAGAGTGCTTACATAAAACCTTACAGGGGGGTAACCTATAGATCATAGAGGTAGAGTGCTTACATAAAACCTCACGGGGGTAACCTATAGATCATAGAGGTAGAGCGCTTACATAAAACCACAGGGGGGGGTAACCTATAGATCATAGAGGTAGAGTGCTTACATAAAACCTTACAGGGGGGGTAACCTATAGATCATAGAGGTAGAGTGCTTACGTAAAACCTTACAGGGGGGGGTAACCTATAGATCATAGAGGTAGAGTGCTTACATAAAACCTCACGGGGGTAACCTATAGATCATAGAGGTAGAGTGCTTACATAAAACCTCACAGGGGGGTAACCTATAGATCATAGAGGTAGAGTGCTTACATAAAACCACAGGGGGGTAACCTATAGATCATAGAGGTAGAGTGCTTACATAAAACCACAGGGGGGGTAACCTATAGAGGTAGAGTGCTTACAGAAAACCTTACAGGGGGGTAACCTATAGATCATAGAGGTAGAGTGCTTACATAAAACAACAGGGGGGGTAACCTATAGATCATAGAGGTAGAGCGCTTACATAAAACCACAGGGGGGTAACCTATAGATCATAGAGGTAGAGTGCTTACATAAAACCACAGGGGGGGTAACCTATAGAGGTAGAGTGCTTACAGAAAACCTTACAGGGGGGTAACCTATAGATCATAGAGGTAGAGTGCTTACATAAAACCACAGGGGGGGTAACCTATAGAGGTAGAGTGCTTACAGAAAACCTTACAGGGGGGTAACCTATAGATCATAGAGGTAGAGTGCTTACATAAAACAACAGGGGGGGTAACCTATAGATCATAGAGGTAGAGCGCTTACATAAAACCTCACAGGGGGGGTAACCTATAGATCATAGAGGTAGAGTGCTTACATAAAACCTCACAGGGGGGGTAACCTATAGATCATAGAGGTAGAGTGCTTACATAAAACCTCACGGGGGGGGGGTAACCTATAGATCATAGAGGTAGAGTGCTTACATAAAACCTCACGGGGGGTAACCTATAGAGGTAGAGTGCTTACATAAAACCACAGGGGGGGTAACCTATAGATCATAGAGGTAGAGTGCTTACATAAAACCACAGGGGGGTAACCTATAGATCATAGAGGTAGAGTGCTTACATAAAACAACAGGGGGGGTAACCTATAGATCATAGAGGTAGAGCGCTTACATAAAACCTCACAGGGGGGGTAACCTATAGATCATAGAGGTAGAGTGCTTACATAAAACCTCACAGGGGGGGTAACCTATAGATCATAGAGGTAGAGTGCTTACATAAAACCTCACGGGGGGGGGGGTAACCTATAGATCATAGAGGTAGAGTGCTTACATAAAACCTCACGGGGGGTAACCTATAGAGGTAGAGTGCTTACATAAAACCACAGGGGGGGTAACCTATAGATCATAGAGGTAGAGTGCTTACATAAAACCACAGGGGGGGTAACCTATAGATCATAGAGGTAGAGTGCTTACATAAAACCTCACGGGGGGTAACCTATAGAGGTAGAGCGCTTACATAAAACCTCACGGGGGGTAACCTATAGATCATAGAGGTAGAGTGCTTACATAAAACCACAGGGGGGGTAACCTATAGATCATAGAGGTAGAGTGCTTACATAAAACCTCACGGGGGGTAACCTATAGAGGTAGAGTGCTTACATAAAACCTCACGGGGGGTAACCTATAGATCATAGAGGTAGAGTGCTTACATAAAACCTCACAGGGGGGGTAACCTATAGATCATAGAGGTAGAGTGCATACATAAAACCTTACAGGGGGGTAACCTATAGATCATAGAGGTAGAGTGCTTACATAAAACCTCACGGGGGGGGGGGGTAACCTATAGATCATAGAGGTAGAATGCTTACATAAAACCACAGGGGGTAACCTATAGAGTGCTTACATTAAACCTCACAGGGGGTAACCTATAGATCATAGAGGTAGAGTGCTTACATAAAACCACAGGGGGGGTAACCTATAGATCATAGAGGTAGAGTGCTTACATAAAACCACACAGGGGGGTAACCTATAGATCATAGAGGTAGAATGCTTACATAAAACCTCACATTGGGGGTAACCTATAGGTCATAGAGGTAGAGTGCTTACATAAAACCTCACATGGGGGGGTAACCTATAGATCATAGAGGTAGAACCGACAACCTCAGAAACATGTGTATAAAATGTAAGTGCAGCAGGGAAGGCGAAATGTACACCAAAGATCTGTCCATAAGACCTGAGCCGGAGACCCTACTTAATAAGAGGCCAGAGGAACCGAATCAATAAGAGGCCAGAGGAACCGAATCAATAAGAGGCCAGAGGAACCGAATCAATAAGAGGCCAGAGGATCCCAATCAATAAGAGGTCAGAGGAACCAAATCTATAAGAGGCCAGAGGAACCGAATCAATAAGAGGTCAGAGGAACCCAATCAATCAGAGGCCAGAGGAACCAAATCTATAAGAGGCCAGAGGAACCAAATCAATCAGAGGCCAAATGAACCAAATCAATAAGAGGTCAGAGGAACCCAATCTATAAGAGGCCAGAGGAACCAAATTAATAAGAGGTCAGAGGAACCCAATCAATAAGAGGCCAGAGGAACCAAATGAATAAGAGGTCAGAGGAACCCAATCTATAAGAGGCCAGAGGAACCAAATCAATAAGAGGCCAGAGGAACCAAATCTATAAGAGGCCAGAGGAACCAAATCTATAAGAGGCCAGAGGAACCAAATCAATAAGAGGCCAGAGGAACCAAATCTATAAGAGGCCAGAGGAACCAAATCAATAAGAGGTCAGAGGAACCCAATCAATAAGAGGCCAGAGGAACCAAATCTATAAGAGGCCAGAGGAACCGAATCAATAAGAGGCCAGAGGAACCAAATCAATAAGAGGCTAGAGGAACCCAGTCAATAAGAGGCCAGAGGAACCGAATCAATAAAATCCAGAGGAACCAAATCAATAAGAGGCCAGAGGAACCCAATCAATAAGAGGCCCGAGGAACCCAATCAATAAGAGGCCAGAGGAACCGAATCACTAAGAGGCCAGAGGAACCAAATGAATAAGAGGCCAGAGGAACCAAATGAATAAGAGGCCAGAGGAACCCAATCAATAAGAGGCCAGAGGAACCAAATGAATAAGAGGCCAGAGGAACCAAATCAATAAGAGGCCAGAGGAACCCAATCAATAAGAGGCCAGAGGAACCAAATGAATAAGAGGCCAGAGGAACCAAATGAATAAGAGGCCAGAGGAATCAAAAAAATAAGAGGCCAGAGGAACCCAATCAATAGCACTGGGCTGACTTTTCATTGGGGTACAAACTCTATTCTACGGATAATTTGCACCTGAATGGAAGGGGGTCTGCTGTGCTGGGGGAGAGAATCCTGGAAGGGGTGGCTGAGTATTTAAACTAGGTAAGTGGGGGGAGGATAATAAAGCAAAGAAAGCAGACAGTGGGATGGATAGGTTAGAGAGGGGTCAGGACATAATGGTGGGTGGAGAGGAGTCCTGTGGGGGAGGTTAAGAGCAGTGGATAAGGAGATCCATGGGTTACAAACCAGCCGTAAAAATAAATGTAGCCCGAAAAATTGTTATCCCAATAATTCAAAAAATTCCATTAGCCCCAATAACTCAATAACTACAATAAGCCCCATTAACTAAAAAAATACCATTAGCCCCAATAACTTAAATAACAACGTCAGACGCAATAACGCAAAAAATCCCATTAGCCCTTAAAACTCAAAAAATAACATTAACCCCAATAACTCTGAAAATCCCATTAGTGAGACTATATGTGTAAAACTTAATGGAAATGTAAAGTGTATGTTCACAAATGCCAGAAGCCGAGCAAATAAAATGGGGGAGCTGGAGGCCTTGATACTGGAGGAACATATTGATATAGTTGGGGTCACTGAGACATGGCTGGTGATATAGTTGGGGTCACTGAGATATGGCTGGTGATATAGTTGGGGTCACTGAGACATGGCTGGTGATATAGTTGGGGTCACTGAGACATGGCTGGTGATATAGTTGGGGTCACTGAGACATGGCTGGTGATATAGTTGGGGTCACTGAGACATGGCTGGTGATATAGTTGGGGTCACTGAGACATGGCTGGTGATATAGTTGGGGTCACTGAGACATGGCTGGGGATATAGTTGGGGTCACTGAGACATGGCTGGGGATATAGTTGGGGTCACTGAGACATGGCTGGGGATATAGTTGGGGTCACTGAGACATGGCTGGGGATATAGTTGGGGTCACTGAGACATGGCTGGGGATATAGTTGGGGTCACTGAGACATGGCTGGTGATATAGTTGGGGTCACTGAGACATGGCTGGTGATATAGTTGGGGTCACTGAGACATGGCTGGTGATATAGTTGGGGTCACTGAGACATGGCTGGTGATATAGTTGGGGTCACTGAGACATGGCTGGTGATATAGTTGGGGTCACTGAGACATGGCTGGGGATATAGTTGGGGTCACTGAGACATGGCTGGTGATATAGTTGGGGTCACTGAGACATGGCTGGTGATATAGTTGGGGTCACTGAGACATGGCTGGACTCCTCACATGACTGGGCTGTTAATCTGCAGGGGTTTACATTGTTTCGCAAGGATAGAATGAACAGAAAAGGTGGTGGAGTCTGTCTGTATGTAAGAAGTGGTATGAAAGTCAGTGTGAACGATGCCATAGTGTGTGATGATTCTGAGGAGGTGGAATCATTGTGGGTAGAATTACAAAAGGAGGGAAATACTGAAAAAATAATATTTGGTGTAATCTACAGACCCCCTAATATCACTGAAGAGATAGAAGGTCGGCTGTATAAACAAATAGAGAGGGCCGCCCGGGCAGGTACAGTGGTAATAATGGGAGATTCTAACTATCCAGATATAGATTGGGGGCCGGGGTTGGCTAAAACTACAAAGGGGAGAAAATTCCTAAATTTATAGGATAATTTTCTGGGCCAGTTTGTGGAGGACCCAACAAGAAGTGATGCCTTGTGGGATCTGATCATTTCCAACAACGCAGAGCTGGTTGGTAATGTAACTGTGCGGGAAAACCTTGGGAATAGCGACCACAATATAGTTACTTTTCACTTAAAATGTAGAAAACAAAGACAGGGGGGGAAGGCAAAAACATATAACTTTAAAAAGGCAAATTTCCCTGGGCTGAGATCTGCACTACAGGACATAGACTGGGGGGAGGGGTTGTCAAATACTGATACAGAAGGTAAATGGGACATCTTTATATCAACTCTAAATAACTATACAGCTAAATATATACCAAAGGGGAACAAATATAAACGATTAAAACTAAATCCTACATGGCTGACAAATGAGGTTAAAAGAGCAATAAACAACAAAAAAATAGCCTTCAAAAAATACAAATCTGATGGGTCAGCGATAACATTTAAACAGTACAAGGAGCTTAATAAAATCTGTAAAAATGTAATAAAAACAGCAAAAATTCAAAACGAGAGACAGGTGGCCAAAGAAAGCAAAACTAATCCTAAATATTTTTTTACATATATAAATACAAAAAAAACAAGGACAGAGCATGTAGGACCCCTTAATAATGATAATGGGGAGGTTGTCACGGGCGATCAAGAGAAGGCGGAGCTACTGAATGGGTTCCTTAGTTCTGTATACACTATGGAAAAAGGAGCTGACATTGGCCAGGTCAGTGCTGGTAACACATCATGTACAGGTCAGTGCTGGTAACACATCATGTACAGGTCAGTGCTGGTAACACATCATGTACAGGTCAGTGCTGGTAACACATCATGTACAGGTCAGTGCTGGTAACACATCATGTAATGTATTGAACTGGCTTAATGTAGAGATGGTACAAGGTAAGTTAAGTGATATAAATGTAAGCAAATCTCCAGGGCCGGGTGGACTACACCCAAGAGTTCTTAGAGAGGTAAGTTCAGTAATATCTGTACCCTTGTTCATGATATTTAGAGATTCTCTGGTGTCTGGTATTGTGCCAAGGGACTGGCGCAAGGCTAATGTGGTACCAATCTTCAAGAAGGGCTCCAGGTCTTCGCCAGGCAATTATAGACCGGTAAGTCTAACGTGCATTGTGGGTAAATTGTTTGAAGGACTTATAAGGGATTACATACAGGAATACATAGGGGATAATTGTATTATAAGTGATAGCCAGCATGGGTTTACTAAGGATAGAAGGTGTCACCAATCTAATTTGCTTTTATGAAGAGGTGAGTAGAAGCCTTGACAGAGGAATGGCTGTGGATATAGAGGGGGGCTGTGTATATAGAGGGGGGCTGTGTATATAGAGGGGAGCTGTGTATATAGAGGGGGGCTGTGTATATAGAGGGGGCTGTGTATATAGAGGGGGGCTGTGTATATAGAGGGGGGCTGTGTATATAGAGGGGGCTGTGTATATAGAGGGGGGCTGTGTATATAGAGGGGGGCTCTGTATATAGAGGGGGTCTGTGTATATAGAGGGGGGCTGTGTATATAGAGGGGGGGCTGTGTATATAGAGGGGGGCTGTGTATATATAGAGGATGGTAATAACAGCTCTGTTTCTATCTTTGCAGATGACACCAAGCTTTGTAGCACGGTACAGTCTATAGAGGATGTGTATATAGAGGGGGGGCTGTGTATATATAGAGGATGTGTATATAGAGGGGGGCTGTGTACATATAGAGGAGGTGTATAGGTTACAAGATGACTTGGATAGACTAAGTGTCTGGGCCTCCAATTGGCAAATGAGGTTCAATGTGGATAAATGTAAAGTTCTGCATCTGGGTACTAATAACCTGCAGCGTCGTATGTCTTAGGGGGGCTGTGTATATAGAGGGGGGCTGTGTATATAGAGGGGGGCTGTGTATATAGAGGGGGGGCTGTGTATATAGAGGGGGGCTGTGTATATAGAGGGGGGGCTGTGTATATAGAGGGGGGCTGTGTATATAGAGGGGGGGCTGTGTATATAGAGGGGGGGCTGTGTATACTAATAACCTGCAGTGTCGTATGTCTTAGGGGGGATTAAACTGGCAGAGTCACTGGTAGAGAAGGATCTGGGTGACTTGTAGATCACAGACTACAGAATAGCACAATGTCAGGCTGCTGCTTCCAAGTCCGGCAGGATATTGTCATGTATAAAAAGAGGCCTGGACTCCAGGGACATAATACTCCCCCTTTATAAAGCATTGGTACAGTCTATAGTGTATAATACTCCCCCTTTATAAAGCATTGGTACAGTCTATAGTGTATAATACTCCCCCTTTATAAAGCATTGGTACGGCCTCACCTGGAATATGCTGTTCAGTTTTGGGCACCTGTCCATAAAAGGGACACTGCGGAGCTGGAAAGGGGGCAGAGACGCGCGACTAAACTAATATGGGGCCTGGAACATCTTAGCTATGAGGAGCGATTAAAGGAGTTACAATTGTTTAGTCTTGAGAAGAGACGTATAAGGGGGGATATGATAAACGTATATAAGTATATAAATGGCCAATACAAAAAATATGGAGAAAAACTGTTCCAGGATAAACCCCCCCAAAGGACGAGGGGGCACTCCCTCCATCTGGAGAAGAAAAGGTTTAGTCTCAAGGGGCGACACGCCTTCTTTACCGTGAGGACTGTGAATTTATGGAACGGTCTACCTCAGGAACTGGTCACAGCTGGAACAATTAACAGCTTTAAAACAGGGTTAGATACATTCCTGGAACAAAATAACATTAATGCTTATGCAGAATTATAAAACTACATCCCTTTCCCTTATCCCCTTACACCCTGCACTTCAATTCCCTGGTTGGACTTGATGGACGTCTGTCTTTTTTCAACCATACTAACTATGTAATAAGAGGCCAGAGGAACCAAATGAATAAGAGGCCAGAGGAACCAAATCAATAAGAGGTCAGAGAAACCCAATCAATAAGAGGCCAGTGGAACCAAATGAATAAGAGGCCAAAGGAACCAAATCAATAAGAGGCCAGAGGAACCCAATCAATAAGAGGCCAGAGGAACCCAATCTATAAGAGGCCAGAGGAACCGAATCAATAAGAGGTCAGAGGAACCCAATCTATAAGAGGCCAGTGGAACCAAATGAATAAGAGGCCAAAGGAACCAAATCAATAAGAGGCCAAAGGAACCCAATCAATAAGAGGCCAGAGGAACCCAATCTATAAGAGGCCAGAGGAACCCAATCTATAAGAGGCCAGAGGAACCCAATCAATAAGAGGCCAGAGGAACCAAATCAATAAGAGGTCAGAGGAACCCAATCAATAAGAGGCCCGAGGAACCCAGTCAATAAGAGGCCAGAGGAACCCGAATCAATAAGAGGTCAGAGAAACCCAATCAATAAGAGGCCAGTGGAACCAAATGAATAAGAGGCCAAAGGAACCAAATCAATAAGAGGCCAGAGGAACCCAATCAATAAGAGGCCAGAGGAACCCAATCTATAAGAGGCCAGAGGAACCGAATCAATAAGAGGTCAGAGGAACCCAATCTATAAGAGGCCAGTGGAACCAAATGAATAAGAGGCCAAAGGAACCAAATCAATAAGAGGCCAGAAGAACCCAATCAATAAGACGCCAGAGGAACCCAATCTATAAGAGGCCAGAGAAACCCAATCAATAAGAGGCCAGAGGAACCAAATCAATAAGAGGTCAGAGGAACCCAATCAATAAGAGGCCCGAGGAACCCAGTCAATAAGAGGCCAGAGGAACCCGAATCAATAAGAGGCCAGGGGAACCGAATCAATAAGAGGCCAGAGGAACCCAATCAATAAGAGGCCAGAGGAACCAAATGAATAAGAGGCCAGAGGAACCCAATGAATAAGAGGCCAGAGGAACCAAATGAATAAGAGGCCAAAGGAACCCAATCAATAAGAGGCCAGAGGAACTGAATCAAAAAGAGTCCGGAGGATCCCAATCAATAAGACGCCAGAGGAACCCAATCAATAAGAGGCCAGAGGAACCAAATGAATAAGAGGCCAGAGGAATCAAATCAATAAGAGGCCAGAGGAACCAAATGAATAAGAGGCCAGAGGAACCCAATCAATAAGAGGCCAGAGGAACCAAATGAATAAGAGGCCAGAGGAACCAAATGAATAAGAGGCCAGAGGAATCAAATGAATAAGAGGCCAGAGGAACCAAATGAATAAGAGGCCAGAGGAACCAGATGAATAAGAGGACAGAGGAACCCAATCAATAAGAGGCCAGAGGAACCAAATGAATAAGAGGCCAGAGGAACCAAATTAATAAGAGGCCAGAGGAATCAAATCAATAATAGGCCAGAGGAACCAAATGAATAAGAGGCCAGAGGAACCAAATGAATAAGAGGCCAGAGGAACCAAATGAATAAGAGGCCAGAGGAATCAGATGAATAAGAGGCCAGAGGAACCCAATCAATAAGAGGCTAGAGGAACCCAATGAATATGAGGCCAGAGGAACCAAATGAATAAGAGGCCAGAGGAACCAAATGAATAAGAGGCCAGAGGAACCAAATGAATAAGAGGACAGAGGAATCAGATGAATAAGAGGCCAGAGGAACCCAATCAATAAGAGGCTAGAGGAACCCAATGAATATGAGGCCAGAGGAACCAAATGAATAAGAGGCCAGAGGAACCGTACTCAATAAGAGGCCAGAGGAACCAAATCAATAAGAGGCCAGAGGAACCGAATCACTAAGAGGCCAGAGGCACCGAATAAATAAGAAGCCAGAGGCACCAGACCTAATAAGAGGCCAATGGTACCTGTTAGGATTCGGCAGGCTGGATGTGGATCCTCTGTGTCAGCGAGGGATTAGCGTGGACCGTGTCGGTGGACCGGTTCTAGGTTGCTACTGGTATTCACCAGAGCCCGCCGCAAAGCGGGATGGTCTTGCTGCGGCGGTAGCAACCAGGTCGTATCCACCGGCAATGGCTCAACCTCGCTGACTGCTGAGAAGGCGTGGGACAGAAGGACTAGGCAGAGGCAAGGTCAGACGTAGCAGAAGGTCGGGGCAGGCGGCAAGGTTCGTAGTCAATAGCAATAACAAGAGGTCAGGTACACTGGTAAGGCAAACACTGTAACGCTTTCTCTGGTGCAAAGGCAACAAGATCCGGCAAGGGAGTGCAGGGGAAGTGAGGTTAAATAGACAGGGAGCAGGTGGAGGCTAATAGACTGATTGGGCCAGGCACCAATCATTGGTGCACTGGCCCTTTAAATCTTAGAGAGCTTGCGCGCGCGCCCTAAGGAGCGGAGCCGCGCGTGCAAGGACGAGACAGCCGGGGACCGGGACAGGTGAGTGACTTGGGATGCGATTCGCGAGCGGGCGCGTCCCGCTATGCCAATCGCATCCCCGCCGGCAGTGTCAGTGCAGCGCTCCCGGTCAGCGGGTCTGACCGGGGCGCTGCAGAGAGAGGAACGCCGCGAGCGCTCCGGGGAGGAGCAGGGACCCGGAGCGCTCGGCGTAACAGTACCCCCCCCCCTTAGGTCTCCCCCTCTTTTTGTCCGGATGTCGCTCCACATGGGACGAGGACATTGGGAGCGATTGAAGAGTCTCCTTCTGGGGGACAGTGAAGTCCTGGGTATGCTCATCAACGGCAGACAGTTCAGAAGGAGTGGGAATGGGGAGGGGGGGCAGAGGGTGAGGCTTGGCACGAGGCAAAGTGTTACCAGGACGGGGGCTATGAGGAGGCACGGCATAGTCCTGATAGGCCTTGGGGAGACCAGGTGTAGGAGGAGACATAGGGGTTTGACTGGCAGGACTGAAAGCAGATGTGAGGCATTTTTTGTGGCACGAAGCACCCCAGCTCTTGATCTCCCCGGTGGTCCAATCAAGGGTAGGAGAGTGGCGTTGGAGCCATAGCAGACCAAGGAGGACTTCAGAGGTGCAGTTGGGCAAAACAAAAAGTTAAATTTTTTCGTGATGCCGTCCAATGCTCATGAGCAGGGGTTCTGTGCGATAACGCACAGTGCAGTCCATTTTCACTCCGTTGACCGAGGAAATGTAGAGCGGCTTGGCGAGACGGGTCACAGGGATGTTGAACTTATTAACAAAAGAGGCCAAAATGAAATTTCCCACAGAACCAGAGTCCAAGAAGGCCACAGCTGAGAAGGAGGAGTTGGCAGAAGGAGAAATCCGTACGGGCACAGTGAGACGTGGAGAAGCAGACTTCAGACCAAGAGACGCCACTCCCACGTGAGCTGGGTGCATGCGTGCGTTTCCCAGACGTGGAGGATGAATAGGGCAATCCACCAAGAAATGTTCGGTACTAGCACAGTACAGACATAGATTTTTATCTCTGCGGCGAGTCCTCTCTTCATGGGTCAGGCGAGACCGATCCACTTGCATAGCCTCCTCGGCGGGAGGCACAGGGGTAGATTGCATAGGATACTGTGAGAGAGGTGCCCAGAGATCAAGGTCTTTTTCCTGGCGGAGCTCCTGGTGTCTTTCAGAAAAACGTATGTCAATGCGGGTGGCCAAATGGATAAGTTCATGCAGGTTGGCAGGAATTTCTCGTGAGGCCAGCACATCTGTGATGTTACTGGATAGGCCTTTTTTAAAGGTCGCGCAGAGGGCCTCGTTATTCCAAGATAATTCGGAGGCGAGAGTACGAAATTGGATGGCGTACTCGCCTACTGAAGAATTACCCTGGACCAGGTTCAGCAGGGCAGTCTCGGCAGAGGAAGCTCGGGCTGGTTCCTCGAAGACACTTCGAATCTCAGCGAAAAAGGAGTGTACGGAGGCAGTGACAGGATCATTGCGGTCCCAGAGCGGTGTGGCCCATGACAGGGCCTTCCCAGACAGGAGACTGACCACGAAAGCCACCTTAGACCGTTCTGTAGGGAATTGGTCCGGCAACATCTCCGAAGTTAGGGAACATTGTGACAGGAAACCACGGCAAAGTCTAGAGTCCTCATCAAATTTGTCCGGCAGGGACAAGCGGAGGCCAGGAGCGGGCACTCGCTGCGGAGGAGGTGCAGGAGCTGGCGGAGGAGATGGTTGCTGCTGTAGCTGTGGCAGAAGTTGCTGTAGCATGGCGGTCAACTGCGACAGCTGCTGTCCTTGTTTGGCGAACTGTTGTCCAAGTTGCTCTATCTATTGTGACTGCTGGGCGACCACCGTGGTAAGGTCAGCGAAAACTGGCAGCGGGACCTCAGCGGGATCCATGGCCGGATCTACTGTTAGGATTCGGCAGGCTGGATGTGGATCCTCTGTGTCAGCGAGGGATTAGCGTGGACCGTGTCGGTGGACCGGTTCTAGGTTGCTACTGGTATTCACCAGAGCCCGCCGCAGCGGCGGTAGCAACCAGGTCGTATCCACCGGCAATGGCTCAACCTCGCTGACTGCTGAGAAGGCGTGGGACAGAAGGACTAGGCAGAGGCAAGGTCAGACGTAGCAGAAGGTCGGGGCAGGCGGCAAGGTTCGTAGTCAATAGCAATAGCAAGAGGTCAGGTACACTGGTAAGGCAAACACTGTAACGCTTTCTCTGGCGCAAAGGCAACAAGATCCGGCCAGGAAGTGAAGGGGAAGTGAGGTTAAATAGACAGGGAGCAGGTAGAGGCTAATAGACTGATTGGGCCAGGCACCAATCATTGGTGCACTGGCCCTTTAAATCCTAGAGAGCTGGCGCGCGCGCCAGGACGAGACAGCCGGGGACCAGGACAGGTGAGTGACTTGTGAAGCAATTCGCGAGCGGGCGCGTCCCGATATGCGAATCGCATCCCCGCTGGCAGTGTCAGTGCAGCGCTCCCAGTCAGCGGGTCTGACCGGGGCGCTGCAGAGAGAGGAACGCCGCAAGCGCTCCGGGAAGGAGCAGGGACCCAGAGCGCTCGGCGTAACAGTACCAAATCAATAAGAGGCCAGAGGAACGAGACCTAATAAGAAGCCAGGGAAACCAGACTCAATATGAGGCCAGAGGAACCGAACCTAATAAGAGGCCAGAGGAACCGAATCAATTAGAGGCCAGAGGCACCGAATAAATAAGAGGCCAGAGGAACCGGACCTAATACGAGGCCAGAGGAACCAGACTCAATAAGAAGCCAGAGGAACCGAACCTAATAAGAGGACAGAGGAGCCAAATCAATAAGAGGCCAGAGGCACCGAATAAATAAGAGGCCAGAGGAACCGGACCTAATAAGAGGCAAGAGGAACCAGACTCAATAAGAGGCCAGGGGAACCGGACCTAATAAGAGGCAAGAGGAACCAGACTCAATAAGAGGCCAGAGCAGGGGCGGATCCAGAGTGGAGTCTCGGGAGGGGCACTATTAGAGTATTTTGTGTTGGCGGACAGAAAACAAGGTGTTGCTTACGGAACTTACAATATTATTAAATGTATCATACAGTCCTAACCTTGTTTAAGACTCTTAGGCCATGTTCATGTGTCAGAATAATTATCAAATATACCAATTGCCACAGAATGGGAAAGTGCTAAAGAAGTTTTTACCATTTAAAACTACAGCTTCCAGTATGACCTAAGTAGTGGTAAGGGGATGCTGGGAGTTGTTGTTTCACCCATCATTACTGCAGAACTTCTTCAGTGACTACAGCTCTGATGGGACACACACAGGAGGATACAGAATGATATCAGTGACTACAGGTGACGTCTTCTCTATAGTGAGGAGAATACAGAATGATATCAGTGACTACAGGTGACGTCTTCTCTATAGTGAGGAGAATACACAATGATAACAGTGACTACAGGTAACGTCTTCTCTATAGTGAGGAGAATGTACAATGATATCAGTGACTACAGGTGACGTCTTCTCTATAGTGAGGAGAATACACAATGATATCAGTGACTACAGGTGACGTCTTCTCTATAGTGAGGAGAATGTACAATGATATCAGTGACTACAGGTAACGTCTTCTCTATAGTGAAGAGAATACACAATGATATCAGTGACTACAGGTGACGTCTTCTCTATAGTGAGGAGAATACACAATGATATCAGTGATTACAGGTGACATCTTCTCTATAGTGAGGAGAGTACACAATGATATCAGTGACTACAGGTGACGTCTTCTCTATAGTGAAGAGAATACACAATGATATCAGTGACTACAGGTGACGTCTTCTCTATATTGAGGAGAATACACAATGATATCAGTGATTACAGGTGACATCTTCTCTATAGTGAGGAGAATGTACAATTATATCAGTGACTACAGGTGACGTCTTCTCTATAGTGAGGAGAATGTACAATGATATCAGTGACTACAGGTGACGTCTTCTCTATAGTGAGGAGAATACACAATGATATCAGTGACTACAGGTGACGTCTTCTCTATAGTGAGGAGAATACACAATGATATCAGTGACTACAGGTGACTTCTCTATAGTGAGGAGAGTACACAATGATATCAGTGACTACAGGTGACATCTTCTCTATAGTGAGGACAATACACAATGATATCAGTGACTACAGGTGACATCTTCTCTATAGTGAGGAGGATACACAATGATATCAGTGAGTACAGGTGACGTCTTCTCTATAGTGAGGAGAATGTACAATGATATCAGTGACTACAGGTGATGTCTTCTCTATAGTGAGGAGAATACACAATGATATCAGTGACTACAGGTGACGTCTTCTCTATAGTGAGGAGAATACACAATGATATCAGTGACTTCAGGTGACATCTTCTCTATAGTCTTTCCTTATCTAATTCAGATGTACATACCACCGGGACTTGTTTCAGCTAAATGTTCTCTCTGCAGAACTTGATGCCCAGACGTCTCCTCACTATGTCAGCGGATTCTGATCCTCTATATGAAAACAATAATTATTAGAATACTGCCAAACACTGTATTCTTCGAATATAATACTGGCACATACCTTCTGAATATAATTCTGACACACTGTACCTCCTGAATATACAACACACTGTTCCCTCTGAATATAATACCGCCACACACCGTACCCTCTGAATATAATACTATCACACCGTACCCTCTGAATATAATACTACCACACACTGCGCCATCTAAATATAATACTAACACACAATGTGCCCTCTGAATACAACACTACCACACACTGTGCCCTCTAAATTTAATACTAACAAACACTGCACTCTCTAAATATAATACTACCACACACTGCACTCTCTGAATATAATACTACCACACTGTGCCCTCTAAATTTAATACTACCACACACTGCACTCTCTGAATAGAATGCTACCACACACTGCACTCTCTGAATATAATACTACCACACACTGTGCCCTCTAAATTTAATACTACCACACACTGCACTCTCTGAATAGAATACTACCACACACTGTACCCTCTGTATATAATACTACCACACACTGCACTCTAAATTTAATACTACCACACACTGCACTCTCTGAATATAACTTGCTGTGCAGTGCACCCTCTGAATAAAATACCCAAATGTATTGTGGCCCATAAAAAAAATGTACCACCCCAGAAATTCCTCATAATCTACAATATACTTCTGAAATGCAAAACACTCTGTGCCTTCACATATAGTAATAATGCCCCATCTTGTGCCCCTACATATAATAATTATGACCCGTCCTGTTCCCCCCACATAATAATGCCCTGTGCTCCTAACATATATTGCCCCCTGTGCTGTGCCCTTCACATATAATTCCCCGTTCTTTGCCCCTCACATATAATGCCCCCATCATGCGTCCCTCACATATAATGCCCCCTGTGCTGTTCCCCTCACATATAATGCCCCCCGTGCTGTGCCCCTCACATATAATGTCCCCTGTGCTGTTCCCCTCACATATAATACCCCTGTGCTGTGCCCCTCACATATAATGCCCCCCATGCTGTGCCCCTCACATATAATGCTCCTGTCATATGCCCCACACATATAATGCCCCGTGCTGTGCCCTTCACATATAATGCCCCCGTTCTTTGCCCCTCACATATAATGCCCTCATCATGCGCCCTTAACACATATAATGCCTCCTGTCCTGTCCAGTCAGGGGGCATTATATGTGAGGGGCACAGCACAGGGGGCATTATATGTTTGGGGCACATGACAGGAGCATTATATGTGAGGGGCACAGGACAGGGGGCATTATATGTGAGGGGTGCATGATGGCGCATTATATATGAGGGGCACAGGATGGGGGCATTATATATGAGGGGCGTATGATGGGGGCATTATTTGTGAGGGGCACAGCACAGGGGGCATTATATGTGTGGGGCACAGCACAGGGGGTATTATATGTGATGGGCACAGAACAAGGGGCATTATATGTGTGGGGCACAGCACGGGCATTATATGTGAGGGGAACAGCACAGGGGACATTATGTGTGGGGCACAGCACAGGGGGCATTATATGTGTGGGGCACAGCACAGGGGGAATTATGTGTGGGGCACAGCACAGGGGGCATTATATGATATAATGCCCCCTGTGCTGTGCCCCACACATAATGCCCCCTGTGCTGTGCCCCACACATATAATGCCCCCTGTGCTGTGCCCCTCACATATAATGCCCCCTGTGCTGTGCCCACACATATAAATTATATGTGTGGGGGGCACAGCACAGGGGGCATTATATGTGTGGGGCACAGCACAGGGGGCATTATGTGTGTGGGGCACAGCACAGGGGGCATTATGTGTGAGGGGCACAGCACAGGGGGCATTATATGTGAGGGGCACAGCACAGGGGGTATTATATGTGTGGGGCACAGCACAGGGGGCATTATATGTGATCATTATTATCCCATAGGAGACTATAATACTGCACACACTGATCTCTTATACTGATCATTATTATCCCATAGGGACCTATAACACTGCACACACTGATCTCTTATACTGATCATTATTATCCCATAGGGACCTATAACACTGCACACACTGATCTCTTATACTGATCATTGTTATCCCATAGGAGACTATAACACTGCACACACTGATCTCTTGATCTCACTGATCTCACACGCTGTGTACTCACAGCGTGTGAGACTGCCTAGGTTAGTGAATGGTGGAGCAGAAGCTTACAGCTTCGGCTCCACCATTCTAGAGGGTGGGGGACAGCAATCTCGGGGGGGGGGGGGCAATTGCTGGGGACCCCCGGGATCGCCGCTGCGGCACCGCGCGATTTCGCTCTGCATGTAATGACGGGCAATACAAGGGCCGGAGCATCGTTACGTCATGGCTCCGCCCCTCGTGACATCACGGACCACCCCCTTAATGAAAGTCTATGGCAGGGGTGTGAAGACCGCTACGCCCCCTCCCATAGACTTGTATTGAGGGGGCGGGCCGTGACGACACAAGGGGGGGAGCCGTTGCTCCGGCCCTTGTATTGCCCGTCATTACGTGCAGAGCGAACTCTCTCTGTGCAGTAATGATAGCGCGGTGCCGCAGCGGCGAACCCGGGGGTCCCCAGCAGCGGGACCCCAGCGATCTGACATCTTATCCCCTATCCTTTGGATAGGGGATAAGATGTCTAGGGGCGGAGTACCCCTTTAATCTGTTAAGGACCCATGACGTATGCGATCCATAACACGGGGCCACGGCCTCTAACAACGGCCGGGACCCGTGGCTAATAGCGCGCGGCATTGATCGCAGTGCCGTGCACTATTAACCCTTTAGACGCGGTTTTCAAACGCTGCGTCTAAAGTGAAAGTGAAAGCATGCCGGTTAGCTCAGGGAGCTGTTGGGGATAGCCGCGGCGAAATTGCGGCATCCTGAACAGCTTACAAAACAGCTGGAGGATCCCTACCTGCCTCCTCGCTGTCCGATCGCCAAATGACTGCTCAGTGCCTGAGATCCAGGCATGAGCAGTCAAGCGGCAGAATCATCAATCAGTGGTTTCTTATGAGAAACCACTGATCAATGTAAAAGATCAGTGTGTGCAGTGTTATAGGTCTCTATGGGATTATAATGATCAGTATAAGAGATCAGTGTGTGCAGTGTTATAGTCTCCTATGGGATTATAATGATCAGTATAAGAGATCAGTGTGTGCAGTGCTATAGTCTCCTATGGGATAATAATGATCAGTATAAGAGATCAGTGTGTGCAATGTTATAGTCTTATATGGGATAACAATGATCAGTATAAGAGATCAGTGTGTACAGTGTTATAGTCTCCTATGGGATAATAATGATCAGTATAAGAGATCAGTGTGTACAGTGTTATAGTCTCCTATGGGATAATAATGATCAGTATAAGAGATCAGTGTGTGCAGTGTTATATGTTCCTATGGGATAACAATGATCAGTATAAGAGATCAGTGTGTGCAGTGTTATAGGTCCCTATGGGATAATAATGATCAGTATAAGAGATCAGTGTGTGCAGTGTTATATGTTCCTATGGGATAACAATGATCAGTATAATAGATCAGTGTGTGCAGTGTTATAGGTCCCTATGAGATAATAATGATCAGTATAAGAGATCAGTGTGTGCAGTGTTATAGGTCCCTATGGGATAATAATTATCAGTATAAGAGATCAGTGTGTGCAGTGTTATAGGTCCCTATGGGATAATAATGATCAGTATAAGAGATCAGTGTGTGCAGTGTTATAGTCTCCTATGGGATAACAATGATCAGTATAAGAGATCAGTGTGTGCAGTGTTATAGGTCCCTATGGGATAACAATGATCAGTATAAGAGATCAGTGTGTGCAGTGTTATAGGTCCCTATGGGATAATAATGATCAGTATAAGAGATCAGTGTGTGCAGTGTTATAGTCTCCTATGGGATAATAATGATCAGTATAAGAGATCAGTGTCTGCAGTGTTATAGTCTCCTATGGGATAATAATGATCAGTATAAGAGATCAGTGTGTGCAGTGTTATAGTCTCCTATGGGATTATAATGATCAGTATAAGAGATCAGTGTGTGCAGTGCTATGGTCTCCTATGGGATAATAATGATCAGTATAAGAGATCAGTGTGTGCAATGTTATAGTCTTATATGGGATAACAATGATCAGTATAAGAGATCAGTGTGTACAGTGTTATAGTCTCCTATGGGATAATAATGATCAGTATAAGAGATCAGTGTGTGCAGTGTTATAGGTCCCTATGGGATAATAATGATCAGTATAAGAGATCAGTGTGTACAGTGTTATAGGTCCCTATGGGATAACAATGATCAGTATAAGAGATCAGTGTGTGCAGTATTATAGTCTCCTAAGGGATAATAATGATCAGTATAAGAGATCAGTGTGTGCAGTGTTATAGTCTCCTATGGGATAACAATGATCAGTATAAGAGATCAGTGTGTGCAGTGTTATAGTCTCCTATGGGATAATAATGATCAGTATAAGAGATCAGTGTGTGCAGTGTTATAGGTCCCTATGGGATAATAATGATCAGTATAAGAGATCAGTGTGTGCAGTGTTATAGGTCCCTATGGGATAATAATGATCAGTATAAGAGATCAGTGTGTGCAGTGTTATAGTCTCCTATGGGATAACAATGATCAGTATAAGAGATCAGTGTGTGCAGTGTTATAGGTCCCTATGGGATAATAATGATCAGTATAAGAGATCAGTGTGTGCAGTATTATAGTCTCCTATGGGATAATAATGATCAGTATAAGAGATCAGTGTGTGTAGTGTTATATGTTCCTATGGGATAACAATGATCAGTATAAGAGATCAGTGTGTGCAGTGTTATAGGTCCCTATGGGATAATAATGATCAGTATAAGAGATCAGTGTGTGCAGTGTTATATGTTCCTATGGGATAACAATGATCAGTATAAGAGATCAGTGTGTCAGTGTTATAGTCTCCTATGGGATAATAATGATCAGTATAAGAGATCAGTGTGTGCAGTGTTATAGGTCCCTATGGGATAATAATGATCAGTATAAGAGATCAGTGTGTGCAGTGTTATAGGTCCCTATGGGATAATAATGATCAGTATAAGAGATCAGTGTGTGCAGTGTTATAGTCTCCTATGGGATAACAATGATCAGTATAAGAGATCAGTGTGTGCAGTGTTATAGGTCCCTATGGGATAATAATGATCAGTATAAGAGATCAGTGTGTGCAGTATTATAGTCTCCTATGGGATAATAATGATCAGTATAAGAGATCAGTGTGTGTAGTGTTATATGTTCCTATGGGATAACAATGATCAGTATAAGAGATCAGTGTGTGCAGTGTTATAGGTCCCTATGGGATAATAATGATCAGTATAAGAGATCAGTGTGTGCAGTGTTATATGTTCCTATGGGATAACAATGATCAGTATAATAGATCAGTGTGTGCAGTGTTATAGTCTCCTATGGGATAATAATGATCAGTATAAGAGATCAGTGTGTCAGTGTTATAGTCTCCTATGGGACAATAATGATCAGTATAAGAGATCAGTGTGTGCAGTGTTATATGTTCCTATGGGAAAACAATGATCAGTATAAGATATCAGTGTGTGCAGTGTTATAGGTCCCTATGAGAAAATAATGATCAGTATAAGAGATCAGTGTGTGCAGTGTTATAGGTCCCTATGGGATAATAATGATCAGTATAAGAGATCAGTGTGTGCAGTGTTATATGTTCCTATGGGATAACAATGATCAGTATAAGAGATCAGTGTGTGCAGTGTTATAGGTCCCTATGGGATAATAATGATCAGTATAAAAGATCAGTGTGTGCAGTGTTATATGTTCCTATGGGATAACAATGATCAGTATAATAGATCAGTGTGTGCAGTGTTATAGGTCCCTATGAGATAATAATGATCAGTATAAGAGATCAGTGTGTGCAGTGTTATAGGTCCCTATGGGATAATAATGATCAGTATAAGAGATCAGTGTGTGCAGTGTTATAGGTCCCTATGGGATAATAATGATCAGTATAAGAGATCAGTGTGTGCAGTGTTATAGTCTCCTATGGGATAACAATGATCAGTATAAGAGATCAGTGTGTGCAGTGTTATAGGTCCCTATGGGATAACAATGATCAGTATAAGAGATCAGTGTGTGCAGTGTTATAGGTCCCTATGTTATAATAATGATCAGTATAAGAGATCAGTGTGTGCAGTGTTATAGTCTCCTATGGGATAACAATGATCAGTATAATAGATCAGTGTGTGCAGTGTTATAGGTCCCTATGAGATAATAATGATCAGTATAAGAGATCAGTGTGTGCAGTGTTATAGGTCCCTATGGGATAATAATGATCAGTATAAGAGATCAGTGTGTGCAGTGTTATAGGTCCCTATGGGATAATAATGATCAGTATAAGAGATCAGTGTGTGCAGTGTTATAGTCTCCTATGGGATAACAATGATCAGTATAAGAGATCAGTGTGTGCAGTGTTATAGGTCCCTATGGGATAACAATGATCAGTATAAGAGATCAGTGTGTGCAGTGTTATAGGTCCCTATGGGATAATAATGATCAGTATAAGAGATCAGTGTGTGCAGTGTTATAGTCTCCTATGGGATAATAATGATCAGTATAAGAGATCAGTGTCTGCAGTGTTATAGTCTCCTATGGGATAATAATGATCAGTATAAGAGATCAGTGTGTGCAGTGTTATAGTCTCCTATGGGATTATAATGATCAGTATAAGAGATCAGTGTGTGCAGTGCTATGGTCTCCTATGGGATAATAATGATCAGTATAAGAGATCAGTGTGTGCAATGTTATAGTCTTATATGGGATAACAATGATCAGTATAAGAGATCAGTGTGTACAGTGTTATAGTCTCCTATGGGATAATAATGATTAGTATAAGAGATCAGTGTGTACAGTGTTATAGTCTCCTATGGGATAATAATGATCAGTATAAGAGATCAGTGTGTGCAGTGTTATAGGTCCCTATGGGATAATAATGATCAGTATAAGAGATCAGTGTGTACAGTGTTATAGGTCCCTATGGGATAACAATGATCAGTATAAGAGATCAGTGTGTGCAGTATTATAGTCTCCTAAGGGATAATAATGATCAGTATAAGAGATCAGTGTGTGCAGTGTTATAGTCTCCTATGGGATAACAATGATCAGTATAAGAGATCAGTGTGTGCAGTGTTATAGTCTCCTATGGGATAATAATGATCAGTATAAGAGATCAGTGTGTGCAGTGTTATAGGTCCCTATGGGATAATAATGATCAGTATAAGAGATCAGTGTGTGCAGTGTTATAGGTCCCTATGGGATAATAATGATCAGTATAAGAGATCAGTGTGTGCAGTGTTATAGTCTCCTATGGGATAACAATGATCAGTATAAGAGATCAGTGTGTGCAGTGTTATAGGTCCCTATGGGATAATAATGATCAGTATAAGAGATCAGTGTGTGCAGTATTATAGTCTCCTATGGGATAATAATGATCAGTATAAGAGATCAGTGTGTGTAGTGTTATATGTTCCTATGGGATAACAATGATCAGTATAAGAGATCAGTGTGTGCAGTGTTATAGGTCCCTATGGGATAATAATGATCAGTATAAGAGATCAGTGTGTGCAGTGTTATATGTTCCTATGGGATAACAATGATCAGTATAATAGATCAGTGTGTGCAGTGTTATAGTCTCCTATGGGATAATAATGATCAGTATAAGAGATCAGTGTGTCAGTGTTATAGTCTCCTATGGGACAATAATGATCAGTATAAGAGATCAGTGTGTGCAGTGTTATATGTTCCTATGGGAAAACAATGATCAGTATAAGATATCAGTGTGTGCAGTGTTATAGGTCCCTATGAGAAAATAATGATCAGTATAAGAGATCAGTGTGTGCAGTGTTATAGGTCCCTATGGGATAATAATGATCAGTATAAGAGATCAGTGTGTGCAGTGTTATAGGTCCCTATGGGATAATAATGATCAGTATAAGAGATCAGTGTGTGCAGTGTTATAGTCTCCTATGGGATAACAATGATCAGTATAAGAGATCAGTGTGTGCAGTGTTATAGGTCCCTATGGGATAACAATGATCAGTATAATAGATCAGTGTGTGCAGTGTTATAGGCCCCTATGGGATAACAATGATCAGTATAAGAGATCAGTGTGTGCAGTGTTATAGTCTCCTATGGGATAACAATGATCAGTATAAGAGATCAGTGTGTGCAGTGTTATAATCTCCTATGGGATAACAATGATCAGTATAAGAGATCACTGATCAGTGTGTGCAGTGTTATAGTCTCCTATGGGATAATAATGATCAGTATAAGAGATCAGTGTGTGCAGTGTTATAGTCTCCTATGGGATAATAATGATCAGTATAAGAGATCAGTGTGTGCAGTGTTATAGGTCCCTATGGGATAATAATGATCAGTATAAGAGATCAGTGTGTGCAGTGTTATAGTCTCCTATGGGATAATAATGATCAGTATAAGAGATCAGTGTCTGCAGTGTTATAGTCTCCTATGGGATAATAATGATCAGTATAAGAGATCAGTGTGTGCAGTGTTATAGTCTCCTATGGGATTATAATGATCAGTATAAGAGATCAGTGTGTGCAGTGCTATGGTCTCCTATGGGATAATAATAATCAGTATAAGAGATCAGTGTGTGCAATGTTATAGTCTTATATGGGATAACAATGATCAGTATAAGAGATCAGTGTGTACAGTGTTATAGTCTCCTATGGGATAATAATGATCAGTATAAGAGATCAGTGTGTACAGTGTTATAGTCTCCTATGGGATAATAATGATCAGTATAAGAGATCAGTGTGTGCAGTGTTATATGTTCCTATGGGATAACAATGATCAGTATAAGAGATCAGTGTGTGCAGTGTTATAGGTCCCTATGGGATAATAATGATCAGTATAAGAGATCAGTGTGTGCAGTGTTATATGTTCCTATGGGATAACAATGATCAGTATAATAGATCAGTGTGTGCAGTGTTATAGTCTCCTATGGGATAATAATGATCAGTATAAGAGATCAGTGTGTCAGTGTTATAGTCTCCTATGGGACAATAATGATCAGTATAAGAGATCAGTGTGTGCAGTGTTATATGTTCCTATGGGAAAACAATGATCAGTATAAGAGATCAGTGTGTGCAGTGTTATAGGTCCCTATGGGATAACAATGATCAGTATAAGAGATCAGTGTGTGCAGTGTTATAGGTCCCTATGAGATAATAATGATCAGTATAAGAGATCAGTGTGTGCAGTGTTATAGGTCCCTATGGGATAATAATGATCAGTATAAGAGATCAGTGTGTGCAGTGTTATAGGTCCCTATGGGATAATAATGATCAGTATAAGAGATCAGTGTGTGCAGTGTTATAGTCTCCTATGGGATAACAATGATCAGTATAAGAGATCAGTGTGTGCAGTGTTATAGGTCCCTATGGGATAACAATGATCAGTATAATAGATCAGTGTGTGCAGTGTTATAGGCCCCTATGGGATAACAATGATCAGTATAAGAGATCAGTGTGTGCAGTGTTATAGTCTCCTATGGGATAACAATGATCAGTATAAGAGATCAGTGTGTGCAGTGTTATAATCTCATATGGGATAACAATGATCAGTATAAGAGATCACTGATCAGTGTGTGCAGTGTTATAGTCTCCTATGGGATAATAATGATCAGTATAAGAGATCAGTGTGTGCAGTGTTATAGTCTCCTATGGGATAATAATGATCAGTATAAGAGATCAGTGTGTGCAGTGTTATAGGTCCCTATGGGATAACAATGATCAGTATAAGAGATCAGTGTGTGCAGTGTTATAGTCTCCTATGGGATAACAATGATCAGTATAAGAGATCAGTGTGTGCAGTGTTATAGTCTCCTATGGGATAACAATGATCAGTATAAGAGATCAGTGTGTGCAGTGTTATAGTCTCCTATGGGATAACAATGATCAGTATAAGAGATCAGTGTGTGCAGTGTTATAGTCTCCTATGGGATAATAATGATCACTATAAGAGATCAGTGTGTGCAGTGTTATAGTCTCCTATGGGATAACAATGATCAGTATAAGAGATCAGTGTGTGCAGTGTTATAGTCTCCTATGGGATAATAATGATCAGTATAAGAGATCAGTGTGTGCAGTGTTATAGTCTCCTATAGGATAATAATGATCAGTATAAGAGATAAGTGTGTGCAGTGTTATAGTCTCCTATGGGATAACAATGATCAGTATAAGAGATCAGTGTGTGCAGTGTTATAGTCTCCTATGGGATAATAATGATCAGTATAAGAGATCAGTGTGTGCAGTGTTATAGGTCCCTATGGGATAACAATGATCAGTATAAGATATCAGTGTGTGCAGTGTTATAGGTTCCTATGGGATAATAATGATCAGTATAAGAGATCAGTGTGTGCAGTGTTATAGATTCCTATGGGATAACAATGATCAGTATAAGAGATCAGTGTGTGCAGTGTTATAGGTCCCTATGGGATAATAATGATCAGTATAAGAGATCAGTGTGTGCAGTGTTATATTTTCCTATGGGATAACAATGATCAGTATAATAGATCAGTGTGTGCAGTGTTATAGTCTCCTATGGGATAATAATGATCAGTATAAGAGATCAGTGTGTCAGTGTTATAGTCTCCTATGGGACAATAATGATCAGTATAAGAGATCAGTGTGTGCAGTGTTATATGTTCCTATGGGAAAACAATGATCAGTATAAGATATCAGTGTGTGCAGTGTTATAGGTCCCTATGAGAAAATAATGATCAGTATAAGAGATCAGTGTGTGCAGTGTTATAGGTCCCTATGGGATAATAATGATCAGTATAAGAGATCAGTGTGTGCAGTGTTATAGGTCCCTATGGGATAATAATGATCAGTATAAGAGATCAGTGTGTGCAGTGTTATAGTCTCCTATGGGATAACAATGATCAGTATAAGAGATCAGTGTGTGCAGTGTTATAGGTCCCTATGGGATAACAATGATCAGTATAATAGATCAGTGTGTGCAGTGTTATAGGCCCCTATGGGATAACAATGATCAGTATAAGAGATCAGTGTGTGCAGTGTTATAGTCTCCTATGGGATAACAATGATCAGTATAAGAGATCAGTGTGTGCAGTGTTATAATCTCCTATGGGATAACAATGATCAGTATAAGAGATCACTGATCAGTGTGTGCAGTGTTATAGTCTCCTATGGGATAATAATGATCAGTATAAGAGATCAGTGTGTGCAGTCTTATAGTCTCCTATGGGATAATAATGATCAGTATAAGAGATCAGTGTGTGCAGTGTTATAGGTCCCTATGGGATAATAATGATCAGTATAAGAGATCAGTGTGTGCAGTGTTATAGTCTCCTATGGGATAATAATGATCAGTATAAGAGATCAGTGTCTGCAGTGTTATAGTCTCCTATGGGATAATAATGATCAGTATAAGAGATCAGTGTGTGCAGTGTTATATTCTCCTATGGGATTATAATGATCAGTATAAGAGATCAGTGTGTGCAGTGCTATGGTCTCCTATGGGATAATAATAATCAGTATAAGAGATCAGTGTGTGCAATGTTATAGTCTTATATGGGATAACAATGATCAGTATAAGAGATCAGTGTGTACAGTGTTATAGTCTCCTATGGGATAATAATGATCAGTATAAGAGATCAGTGTGTACAGTGTTATAGTCTCCTATGGGATAATAATGATCAGTATAAGAGATCAGTGTGTGCAGTGTTATATGTTCCTATGGGATAACAATGATCAGTATAAGAGATCAGTGTGTGCAGTGTTATAGGTCCCTATGGGATAATAATGATCAGTATAAGAGATCAGTGTGTGCAGTGTTATATGTTCCTATGGGATAACAATGATCAGTATAATAGATCAGTGTGTGCAGTGTTATAGTCTCCTATGGGATAATAATGATCAGTATAAGAGATCAGTGTGTCAGTGTTATAGTCTCCTATGGGACAATAATGATCAGTATAAGAGATCAGTGTGTGCAGTGTTATATGTTCCTATGGGAAAACAATGATCAGTATAAGAGATCAGTGTGTGCAGTGTTATAGGTCCCTATGGGATAACAATGATCAGTATAAGAGATCAGTGTGTGCAGTGTTATAGGTCCCTATGAGATAATAATGATCAGTATAAGAGATCAGTGTGTGCAGTGTTATAGGTCCCTATGGGATAATAATGATCAGTATAAGAGATCAGTGTGTGCAGTGTTATAGGTCCCTATGGGATAATAATGATCAGTATAAGAGATCAGTGTGTGCAGTGTTATAGTCTCCTATGGGATAACAATGATCAGTATAAGAGATCAGTGTGTGCAGTGTTATAGGTCCCTATGGGATAACAATGATCAGTATAATAGATCAGTGTGTGCAGTGTTATAGGCCCCTATGGGATAACAATGATCAGTATAAGAGATCAGTGTGTGCAGTGTTATAGTCTCCTATGGGATAACAATGATCAGTATAAGAGATCAGTGTGTGCAGTGTTATAATCTCCTATGGGATAACAATGATCAGTATAAGAGATCACTGATCAGTGTGTGCAGTGTTATAGTCTCCTATGGGATAATAATGATCAGTATAAGAGATCAGTGTGTGCAGTGTTATAGTCTCCTATGGGATAATAATGATCAGTATAAGAGATCAGTGTGTGCAGTGTTATAGGTCCCTATGGGATAACAATGATCAGTATAAGAGATCAGTGTGTGCAGTGTTATAGTCTCCTATGGGATAACAATGATCAGTATAAGAGATCAGTGTGTGCAGTGTTATAGTCTCCTATGGGATAACAATGATCAGTATAAGAGATCAGTGTGTGCAGTGTTATAGTCTCCTATGGGATAACAATGATCAGTATAAGAGATCAGTGTGTGCAGTGTTATAGTCTCCTATGGGATAATAATGATCACTATAAGAGATCAGTGTGTGCAGTGTTATAGTCTCCTATGGGATAACAATGATCAGTATAAGAGATCAGTGTGTGCAGTGTTATAGTCTCCTATGGGATAATAATGATCAGTATAAGAGATCAGTGTGTGCAGTGTTATAGTCTCCTATAGGATAATAATGATCAGTATAAGAGATAAGTGTGTGCAGTGTTATAGTCTCCTATGGGATAACAATGATCAGTATAAGAGATCAGTGTGTGCAGTGTTATAGTCTCCTATGGGATAATAATGATCAGTATAAGAGATCAGTGTGTGCAGTGTTATAGGTCCCTATGGGATAACAATGATCAGTATAAGATATCAGTGTGTGCAGTGTTATAGGTTCCTATGGGATAATAATGATCAGTATAAGAGATCAGTGTGTGCAGTGTTATAGATTCCTATGGGATAACAATGATCAGTATAAGAGATCAGTGTGTGCAGTGTTATAGGTCCCTATGGGATAATAATGATCAGTATAAGAGATCAGTGTGTGCAGTGTTATATTTTCCTATGGGATAACAATGATCAGTATAATAGATCAGTGTGTGCAGTGTTATAGTCTCCTATGGGATAATAATGATCAGTATAAGAGATCAGTGTGTCAGTGTTATAGTCTCCTATGGGACAATAATGATCAGTATAAGAGATCAGTGTGTGCAGTGTTATATGTTCCTATGGGAAAACAATGATCAGTTTAAGAGATCAGTGTGTGCAGTGTTATAGGTCCCTATGGGATAACAATGATCAGTATAAGAGATCAGTGTGTGCAGTGTTATAGGTCCCTATGAGATAATAATGATCAGTATAAGAGATCAGTGTGTGCAGTGTTATAGGTCCCTATGGGATAATAATGATCAGTATAAGAGATCAGTGTGTGCAGTGTTATAGGTCCCTATGGGATAATAATGATCAGTATAAGAGATCAGTGTGTGCAGTGTTATAGTCTCCTATGGGATAACAATGATCAGTATAAGAGATCAGTGTGTGCAGTGTTATAGGTCCCTATGGGATAACAATGATCAGTATAATAGATCAGTGTGTGCAGTGTTATAGGCCCCTATGGGATAACAATGATCAGTATAAGAGATCAGTGTGTGCAGTGTTATAGTCTCCTATGGGATAACAATGATCAGTATAAGAGATCAGTGTGTGCAGTGTTATAATATCCTATGGGATAACAATGATCAGTATAAGAGATCACTGATCAGTGTGTGCAGTGTTATAGTCTCCTATGGGATAATAATGATCAGTATAAGAGATCAGTGTGTGCAGTGTTATAGTCTCCTATGGGATAATAATGATCAGTATAAGAGATCAGTGTGTGCAGTGTTATAGGTCCCTATGGGATAACAATGATCAGTATAAGAGATCAGTGTGTGCAGTGTTATAGTCTCCTATGGGATAACAATGATCAGTATAAGAGATCAGTGTGTGCAGTGTTATAGTCTCCTATGGGATAACAATGATCAGTATAAGAGATCAGTGTGTGCAGTGTTATAGTCTCCTATGGGATAACAATGATCAGTATAAGAGATCAGTGTGTGCAGTGTTATAGTCTCCTATGGGATAATAATGATCACTATAAGAGATCAGTGTGTGCAGTGTTATAGTCTCCTATGGGATAACAATGATCAGTATAAGAGATCAGTGTGTGCAGTGTTATAGTCTCCTATGGGATAATAATGATCAGTATAAGAGATCAGTGTGTGCAGTGTTATAGTCTCCTATGGGATAATAATGATCAGTATAAGAGATAAGTGTGTGCAGTGTTATAGTCTCCTATGGGATAACAATGATCAGTATAAGAGATCAGTGTGTGCAGTGTTATAGTCTCCTATGGGATAATAATGATCAGTATAAGAGATCAGTGTGTGCAGTGTTATAGGTCCCTATGGGATAACAATGATCAGTATAAGAGATCAGTGTGTGCAGTGTTATAGGTTCCTATGGGATAATAATGATCAGTATAAGAGATCAGTGTGTGCAGTGTTATAGGTTCCTATGGAATAACAATGATCAGTATAAGAGATCAGTGTGTGCAGTGTTATAGGTCCCTATGGGATAATAATGATCAGTATAAGAGATCAGTGTGTGCAGTGTTATAGGTTCCTATGGGATAATAATGATCAGTATAAGAGATCAGTGTGTGCAGTGTTATAGTCTCCTATGGGATAATAATGATCAGTATAAGAGATCAGTGTGCAGTGTTATAGTCTCCTATGGGATAACAATGATCAGTATAAGAGATCAGTGTGTGCAGTATTATAGTCTCCTATGGGATAATAATGATTAGTATAAGAGATCAGTGTGTGCAGTGTTATAGGTTCCTATGGGATAACAATGATCAGTATAAGAGATCAGTGTGTGCAGTGTTATAGGTCCCTATGGGATAATAATGATCAGTATAAGAGATCAGTGTGTGCAGTGTTATAGGTCCCTATGGCATAACAATGATCAGTATAAGAGATCAGTGTGTGCAGTGTTATAGGTCCCTATGGGATAATAATGATCAGTATAAGAGATCAGTGTGTGCAGTGTTATAGGTTCCTATGGGATAATAATGATCAGTATAAGAGATCAGTGTGTGCAGTGTTATAGGTTCCTGTGGGATAATAATGATCAGTATAAGAGATCAGTGTGTGCAGTGTTATAGGTTCCTATGGGATAATAATGATCAGTATAAGAGATCAGTGTGTGCAGTGTTATAGGTTCCTATGGGATAATAATGATCAGTATAAGAGATCAGTGTGTGCAGTGTTATAGGTTCCTATGGGATAATAATGATCAGTATAAGAGATCAGTGTGTGCAGTGTTATAGGTTCCTATGGGATAATAGTGATCAGTATAAGAGATCAGTGTGTGCAGTGTTATAGTCTCCTATGGGATAATAATGATCAGTATAAGAGATCAGTGTGTGCAGTGTTATAGTCTCCTATGGGATAATAATGATCAGTATAAGAGATCAGTGTGTGCAGTGTTATAGGTTCCTATGGGATAACAATGATCAGTATAAGAGATCAGTGTGTGCAGTGTTATAGTCTCCTATGGGATAATAATGATCAGTATAAGAGATCAGTGTGTGCAGTGTTATAGTCTCCGATGGGAAAATAATGATCAGTATAAGAGATCAGTGTGTGCAGTATTATAGTCTCCTATGGGATAACAATGATCAGTATAAGAGATCAGTGTGTGCAGTGTTATAGGTCCCTATGGCATAACAATGATGAGTATAAGAGATCAGTGTGTGCAGTGTTATAGGTCCCTATGGGATAATAATGATCAGTATAAGAGATCAGTGTGTGCAGTGTTATAGTCTCCTATGGGATAACAATGATCAGTATAAGAGATCAGCGTGTGCAGTGTTATAGTCTCCTATGGGATAATAATGATCAGTATAAGAGATCAGTGTGTGCAGTGTTATAGGTTCCTATGGGATAATAATGATCAGTATAAGAGATCAGTGTGTGCAGTGTTATAGGTTCCTATGGGATAACAATGATCAGTATAAGAGATCAGTGTGTGCAGTGTTATAGTCTCCTATGGGATAATAATGATCAGTATAAGAGATCAGTGTGTGCAGTGTTATAGGTCCCTATGGGATAACAATGATCAGTATAAGAGATCAGTGTGTGCAGTGTTATAGGTTCCTATGGGATAATAATGATCAGTATAAGAGATCAGTGTGTGCAATGTTATAGGTTCCTATGGGATAACAATGATCAGTATAAGAGGTCAGTGTGTGCAGTGTTATAGGTCCCTATGGGATAATAATGATCAGTATAAGAGATCAGTGTGTGCAGTGTTATAGGTTCCTATGGGATAATAATGATCAGTATAAGAGATCAGTGTGTGCAGTGTTATAGGTCCCTATGGGATAATAATGATCAGTATAAGAGATCAGTGTGTGCAGTGTTATAGTCTCCTATGGGATAATAATGATCAGTATAAGAGATCAGTGTGTGCAGTGTTATAGGTCCCTATGGGATAACAATGATCAGTATAAGAGATCAGTGTGTGCAGTGTTATAGGTTCCTATGGGATAATAATGATCAGTATAAGAGATCAGTGTGTGCAGTGTTATAGGTTCCTATGGGATAACAATGATCAGTATAAGAGATCAGTGTGTGCAGTGTTATAGGTCCCTATGGGATAATAATGATCAGTATGAGATCAGTGTGTGCAGTGTTATAGGTTCCTATGGGATAATAATGATCAGTATAAGAGATCAGTGTGTGCAGTGTTATAGGTTCCTATGGGATAATAATGATCAGTATAAGAGATCAGTGTGTGCAGTGTTATAGGTTCCTATGGGATAATAATGATCAGTATAAGAGATCAGTGTGTGCAGTGTTATAGGTTCCTATGGGATAATAATGATCAGTATAAGAGATCAGTGTGTGCAGTGTTATAGGTTCCTATGGGATAATAATGATCAGTATAAGAGATCAGTGTGTGCAGTGTTATAGGTTCCTATGGGATAATAATGATCAGTATAAGAGATCAGTGTGTGCAGTGTTATAGTCTCCTATGGGATAATAATGATCAGTATAAGAGATCAGTGTGTGCAGTGTTATAGGTTCCTATGGGATAACAATGATCAGTATAAGATATCAGTGTGTGCAGTGTTATAGTCTCCTATGGGATAATAATGATCAGTATAAGAGATCAGTGTGTGCAGTGTTATAGGTCCCTATGGGATAATAATGATCAGTATAAGAGATCAGTGTGTGCAGTGTTATAGTCTCCTATGGGATAATAATGATCAGTATAAGAGATCAGTGTGTGCAGTGTTATAGGTTCCTATGGGATAACAATGATCAGTATAAGAGATCAGTGTGGTGCAGTGTTATAGTCTCCTATGGGATAATAATGATCAGTATAAGAGATCAGTGTGTGCAGCGTTATAGTCTCCTATGGGATAATAATGATCAGTATAAGAGATCAGTGTGTGCAGTATTATAGTCTCCTATGGGATAACAATGATCAGTGTAAGAGATCAGTGTGTGCAGTGTTATAGGTCCCTATGGGATAACAATAATCAGTATAAGAGATCAGTGTGTGCAGTGTTATAGTATCCTATGGGATAATAATGATCAGTATAAGAGATCAGTGTGTGCAGTGTTATAGTCTCCTATGGGATAACAATGATCAGTTTAAGAGATCAGTGTGTGCAGTGAGTTATAGTCTCCTATGGGATAATAATGATCAGTATAAGAGATCAGTGTGTGCAGTGTTATAGGTCCCTATGGGATAACAATGATCAGTATAAGAGATCAGTGTGTGCAGTGTTATAGGTTCCTATGGGATAATAATGATCAGTATAAGAGATCAGTGTGTGCAGTGTTATAGATTCCTATGGGATAACAATGATCAGTATAAGAGATCAGTGTGTGCAGTGTTATAGTCTCCTATGGGATAACAATGATCAGTATAAGAGATCAGTGTGTGCAGTGTTATAGTCTCCTATGGGATAATAATGATCAGTATAAGAGATCAGTGTGTGCAGTGTTATAGGTCCCTATGGGATAACAATGATCAGTATAAGAGATCAGTGTGTGCAGTGTTATAGGTTCCTATGGGATAATAATGATCAGTATAAGAGATCAGTGTGTGCAGTGTTATAGGTTCCTATGGGATAACAATGATCAGTATAAGAGATCAGTGTGTGCAGTGTTATAGGTCCCTATGGGATAATAATGATCAGTATAAGAGATCTGTGTGCGCAGTGTTATAGGTTCCTATGGGATAATAATGATCAGTATAAGAGATCAGTGTGTGCAGTGTTATAGTCTCCTATGGGATAATAATGATCAGTATAAGAGATCAGTGTGTGCAGTGTTATAGTCCCCTATAGGATAACAATGATCAGTATAAGAGATCAGTGTGTGCAGTGTTATAGGTCCCTATGGGATAATAATGAACAGTATAAGAGATCAGTGTGTGCAGTGTTATAGTCTCCTATGGGATAATAATGATCAGTATAAGAGATCAGTGTGTGCAGTGTTATAGGTTCCTATGGGATAACAATGATCAGTATAAGAGATCAGTGTGTGCAGTGTTATAGTCTCCTATGGGATAATAATGATCAGTATAAGAGATCAGAGTGTGCAGTGTTATAGGTCCCTATGGGATAATAATGATCAGTATAAGAGATCAGTGTGTGCAGTGTTATCGTCTCCTATGGGATAATAATGATCAGTATAAGAGATCAGTGTCTGCAGTGTTATAGTCTCCTATGGGATAATAATGATCAGTATAAGAGATCAGTGTGTGCAGTGTTATAGGTCCCTATGGGATAATAATGATCAGTATAAGAGATCAGTGTGTGCAGTGTTATAGTCTCCTATGGGATAATAATGATCAATATAAGAGATCAGTGTGTGCAGTGTTATAGGTCCCTATGGGATAACAATGATCAGTATAAGAGATCAGTGTGTGCAGTGTTATAGGTCCCTATGGGATAATAATGATCAGTATAAGAGATCAGTGTGTGCAGTGTTATAGGTTCCTATGGGATAATAATGCTCAGTATAAGAGATCAGTGTGTGCAGTGTTATAGTCTCCTATGGGATAACAATGATCAGTATAAAAGATCAGTGTGTGCAGTGTTATAGGTCCCTATGGGATAATAATGATCAGTATAAGAGATCAGTGTGTGCAGTGTTATAGTCTCCTATGGGATAATAATGATCAGTATAAGAGATCAGTGTGTGCAGTGTTATAGGTCCCTATGGGATAATAATGATCAGTATAAGAGATCAGTGTGTGCAGTGTTATAGTCTCCTATGGGATAACAATGATCAGTATAAGAGATCAGGGTGTGCAGTGTTATAATCTCCTATGGGATAACAATGATCAGTATAAGAGATCACTGATCAGTGTGTGCAGTGTTATAGTCTCCTATGGGATAACAATGATCAGTATAAGAGATCTGTGTGTGCAGTGTTATAGTCTCCTATGGGATAACAATGATCAGTATAAGAGATCAGTGTGTGCAGTGTTATAGTCTCCTATGGGATAACAATGATCAGTATAAGAGATCAGTGTGTGCAGTGTTATAGTCTCCTATGGGATAATAATGATCACTATAAGAGATCAGTGTGTGCAGTGTTATAGTCTCCTATGGGATAACAATGATCAGTATAAGAGATCAGTGTGTGCAGTGTTATAGTCTCCTTTGGGATAATAATGATCAGTATAAGAGATCAGTGTGTGCAGTGTTATAGTCTCCTATAGGATAATAATGATCAGTATAAGAGATAAGTGTGTGCAGTGTTATAGTCTCCTATGGGATAACAATGATCAGTATAAGAGATCAGTGTGTGCAGTGTTATAGTCTCCTATGGGATAATAATGATCAGTATAAGAGATCAGTGTGTGCAGTGTTATAGGTCCCTATGGGATAACAATGATCAGTATAAGATATCAGTGTGTGCAGTGTTATAGGTTCCTATGGGATAATAATGATCAGTATAAGAGATCAGTGTGTGCAGTGTTATAGATTCCTATGGGATAACAATGATCAGTATAAGAGATCAGTGTGTGCAGTGTTATAGGTCCCTATGGGATAATAATGATCAGTATAAGAGATCAGTGTGTGCAGTGTTATATTTTCCTATGGGATAACAATGATCAGTATAATAGATCAGTGTGTGCAGTGTTATAGTCTCCTATGGGATAATAATGATCAGTATAAGAGATCAGTGTGTCAGTGTTATAGTCTCCTATGGGACAATAATGATCAGTATAAGAGATCAGTGTGTGCAGTGTTATATGTTCCTATGGGAAAACAATGATCAGTTTAAGAGATCAGTGTGTGCAGTGTTATAGGTCCCTATGGGATAACAATGATCAGTATAAGAGATCAGTGTGTGCAGTGTTATAGGTCCCTATGAGATAATAATGATCAGTATAAGAGATCAGTGTGTGCAGTGTTATAGGTCCCTATGGGATAATAATGATCAGTATAAGAGATCAGTGTGTGCAGTGTTATAGGTCCCTATGGGATAATAATGATCAGTATAAGAGATCAGTGTGTGCAGTGTTATAGTCTCCTATGGGATAACAATGATCAGTATAAGAGATCAGTGTGTGCAGTGTTATAGGTCCCTATGGGATAACAATGATCAGTATAATAGATCAGTGTGTGCAGTGTTATAGGCCCCTATGGGATAACAATGATCAGTATAAGAGATCAGTGTGTGCAGTGTTATAGTCTCCTATGGGATAACAATGATCAGTATAAGAGATCAGTGTGTGCAGTGTTATAATATCCTATGGGATAACAATGATCAGTATAAGAGATCACTGATCAGTGTGTGCAGTGTTATAGTCTCCTATGGGATAATAATGATCAGTATAAGAGATCAGTGTGTGCAGTGTTATAGTCTCCTATGGGATAATAATGATCAGTATAAGAGATCAGTGTGTGCAGTGTTATAGGTCCCTATGGGATAACATTGATCAGTATAAGAGATCAGTGTGTGCAGTGTTATAGTCTCCTATGGGATAACAATGATCAGTATAAGAGATCAGTGTGTGCAGTGTTATAGTCTCCTATGGGATAACAATGATCAGTATAAGAGATCAGTGTGTGCAGTGTTATAGTCTCCTATGGGATAACAATGATCAGTATAAGAGATCAGTGTGTGCAGTGTGGTTATAGTCTCCTATGGGATAATAATGATCACTATAGAGATCAGTGTGTGCAGTGTTATAGTCCTCCTATGGGATAACAATGATCAGTATAAGAGATCAGTGTGTGCAGTGTTATAGTCTCCTATGGATAATAATGATCAGTATAAGAGATCAGTGTGTGCAGTGTTATAGTCTCCTATGGGATAATAATGATCAGTATAAGAGATAAGTGTGTGCAGTGTTATAGTCTCCTATGGGATAACAATGATCAGTATAAGAGATCAGTGTGTGCAGTGTTATAGGCTCCTATGGGATAATAATGATCAGTATAAGAGATCAGTGTGTGCAGTGTTATAGGTCCCTATGGGATAACAATGATCAGTATAAGAGATCAGTGTGTGCAGTGTTATAGGTTCCTATGGGATAATAATGATCAGTATAAGAGATCAGTGTGTGCAGTGGTTATAGGTTCCTATGGAATAACAATGATCAGTATAAGAGATCAGTGTGTGCAGTGTTATAGGTCCCTATGGGATAATAATGATCAGTATAAGAGAGTCATCAAAAAAAGTGTGTGCAGTGTTATAGGTTCCTATGGGATAATAATGATCAGTATAAGAGATCAGTGTGTGCAGTGTTATAGTCTCCTATGGGATAATAATGATCAGTATAAGAGATCAGTGTGCAGTGTTATAGTCTCCTATGGGATAACAATGATCAGTATAAGAGATCAGTGTGTGCAGTATTATAGTCTCCTATGGGATAATAATGATTAGTATAAGAGATCAGTGTGTGCAGTGTTATAGGTTCCTATGGGATAACAATGATCAGTATAAGAGATCAGTGTGTGCAGTGTTATAGGTCCCTATGGGATAATAATGATCAGTATAAGAGATCAGTGTGTGCAGTGTTATAGGTCCCTATGGCATAACAATGATCAGTATAAGAGATCAGTGTGTGCAGTGTTATAGGTCCCTATGGGATAATAATGATCAGTATAAGAGATCAGTGTGTGCAGTGTTATAGGTTCCTATGGGATAATAATGATCAGTATAAGAGATCAGTGTGTGCAGTGTTATAGGTTCCTGTGGGATAATAATGATCAGTATTAAGAGATCAGTGTGTGCAGTGTTATAGGTTCCTATGGGATAATAATGATCAGTATAAGAGATCAGTGTGTGCAGTGTTATAGGTTCCTATGGATAATAATGATCAGTATAAGAGATCAGTGTGTGCAGTGTTATAGGTTCCTATGGGATAATAATGATCAGTATAAGAGATCAGTGTGTGCAGTGTTATAGGGTTCCTATGGGATAATAGTGATCAGTATAAGAGATCAGTGTGTGCAGTGTTATAGTCTCCTATGGGATAATAATGATCAGTATAAGAGATCAGTGTGTGCAGTGTTATAGTCTCCTATGGGATAATAATGATCAGTATAAGAGATCAGTGTGTGCAGTGTTATAGGTTCCTATGGGATAACAATGATCAGTATAAGAGATCAGTGTGTGCAGTGTTATAGTCTCCTATGGGATAATAATGATCAGTATAAGAGATCAGTGTGTGCAGTGTTATAGTCTCCGATGGGAAAATAATGATCAGTATAAGAGATCAGTGTGTGCAGTATTATAGTCTCCTATGGGATAACAATGATCAGTATAAGAGATCAGTGTGTGCAGTGTTATAGGTCCCTATGGCATAACAATGATGAGTATAAGAGATCAGTGTGTGCAGTGTTATAGGTCCCTATGGGATAATAATGAATCAGTATAAGAGATCAGTGTGTGCAGTGTTATAGTCTCCATCAGTATAAGAGATCAGCGTGTGCAGTGTTATAGTCTCCTATGGGATAATAATGATCAGTATAAGAGATCAGTGTGTGCAGTGTTATAGGTTCCTATGGGATAATAATGATCAGTATAAGAGATCAGTGTGTGCAGTGTTATAGGTTCCTATGGGATAACAATGATCAGTATAAGAGATCAGTGTGTGCAGTGTTATAGTCTCCTATGGGATAATAATGATCAGTATAAGAGATCAGTGTGTGCAGTGTTATAGGTCCCTATGGGATAACAATGATCAGTATAAGAGATCAGTGTGTGCAGTGTTATAGGTTCCTATGGGATAATAATGATCAGTATAAGAGATCAGTGTGTGCAGTGTTATAGGTCCCTATGGGATAATAATGATCAGTATAAGAGATCAGTGTGTGCAGTGTTATAGTCTCCTATGGGATAATAATGATCAGTATAAGAGATCAGTGTGTGCAGTGTTATAGGTCCCTATGGGATAACAATGATCAGTATAAGAGATCAGTGTGTGCAGTGTTATAGGTTCCTATGGGATAATAATGATCAGTATAAGAGATCAGTGTGTGCAGTGTTATAGGTTCCTATGGGATAACAATGATCAGTATAAGAGATCAGTGTGTGCAGTGTTATAGGTCCCTATGGGATAATAATGATCAGTATGAGATCAGTGTGTGCAGTGTTATAGGTTCCTATGGGATAATAATGATCAGTATAAGAGATCAGTGTGTGCAGTGTTATAGGTTCCTATGGGATAATAATGATCAGTATAAGAGATCAGTGTGTGCAGTGTTATAGGTTCCTATGGGATAATAATGATCAGTATAAGAGATCAGTGTGTGCAGTGTTATAGGTTCCTATGGGATAATAATGATCAGTATAAGAGATCAGTGTGTGCAGTGTTATAGGTTCCTATGGGATAATAATGATCAGTATAAGAGATCAGTGTGTGCAGTGTTATAGGTTCCTATGGGATAATAATGATCAGTATAAGAGATCAGTGTGTGCAGTGTTATAGTCTCCTATGGGATAATAATGATCAGTATAAGAGATCAGTGTGTGCAGTGTTATAGGTTCCTATGGGATAACAATGATCAGTATAAGATATCAGTGTGTGCAGTGTTATAGTCTCCTATGGGATAATAATGATCAGTATAAGAGATCAGTGTGTGCAGTGTTATTGGTCCCTATGGGATAATAATGATCAGTATAAGAGATCAGTGTGTGCAGTGTTATAGTCTCCTATGGGATAATAATGATCAGTATAAGAGATCAGTGTGTGCAGTGTTATAGGTTCCTATGGGATAACAATGATCAGTATAAGAGATCAGTGTGTGCAGTGTTATAGTCTCCTATGGGATAATAATGATCAGTATAAGAGATCAGTGTGTGCAGTGTTATAGTCTCCTATGGGATAATAATGATCAGTATAAGAGATCAGTGTGTGCAGTATTATAGTCTCCTATGGGATAACAATGATCAGTGTAAGAGATCAGTGTGTGCAGTGTTATAGTATCCTATGGGATAATAATGATCAGTATAAGAGATCAGTGTGTGCAGTGTTATAGTCTCCTATGGGATAACAATGATCAGTATAAGAGATCAGTGTGTGCAGTGTTATAGGTTCCTATGGGATAATAATGATCAGTATAAGAGATCAGTGTGTGCAGTGTTATAGATTCCTATGGGATAACAATGATCAGTATAAGAGATCAGTGTGTGCAGTGTTATAGTCTCCTATGGGATAACAATGATCAGTATAAGAGATCAGTGTGTGCAGTGTTATAGTCTCCTATGGGATAATAATGATCAGTATAAGAGATCAGTGTGTGCAGTGTTATAGGTCCCTATGGGATAACAATGATCAGTATAAGAGATCAGTGTGTGCAGTGTTATAGGTTCCTATGGGATAATAATGATCAGTATAAGAGATCAGTGTGTGCAGTGTTATAGGTTCCTATGGGATAACAATGATCAGTATAAGAGATCAGTGTGTGCAGTGTTATAGGTCCCTATGGGATAATAATGATCAGTATAAGAGATCAGTGTGCGCAGTGTTATAGGTTCCTATGGGATAATAATGATCAGTATAAGAGATCAGTGTGTGCAGTGTTATAGGTCCCTATGGGATAATAATGAACAGTATAAGAGATCAGTGTGTGCAGTGTTATAGTCTCCTATGGGATAATAATGATCAGTATAAGAGATCAGTGTGTGCAGTGTTATAGGTTCCTATGGGATAACAATGATCAGTATAAGAGATCAGTGTGTGCAGTGTTATAGTCTCCTATGGGATAATAATGATCAGTATAAGAGATCAGAGTGTGCAGTGTTATAGGTCCCTATGGGATAATAATGATCAGTATAAGAGATCAGTGTGTGCAGTGTTATCGTCTCCTATGGGATAATAATGATCAGTATAAGAGATCAGTGTCTGCAGTGTTATAGTCTCCTATGGGATAATAATGATCAGTATAAGAGATCAGTGTGTGCAGTGTTATAGGTCCCTATGGGATAATAATGATCAGTATAAGAGATCAGTGTGTGCAGTGTTATAGTCTCCTATGGGATAATAATGATCAGTATAAGAGATCAGTGTGTGCAGTGTTATAGGTCCCTATGGGATAACAATGATCAGTATAAGAGATCAGTGTGTGCAGTGTTATAGGTCCCTATGGGATAATAATGATCAGTATAAGAGATCAGTGTGTGCAGTGTTATAGGTTCCTATGGGATAATAATGATCAGTATAAGAGATCAGTGTGTGCAGTGTTATAGTCTCCTATGGGATAACAATGATCAGTATAAAAGATCAGTGTGTGCAGTGTTATAGGTCCCTATGGGATAATAATGATCAGTATAAGAGATCAGTGTGTGCAGTGTTATAGTCTCCTATGGGATAATAATGATCAGTATAAGAGATCAGTGTGTGCAGTGTTATAGGTCCCTATGGGATAATAATGATCAGTATAAGAGATCAGTGTGTGCAGTGTTATAGTCTCCTATGGGATAATAATGATCAGTATAAGAGATCAGTGTGTGCAGTGTTATAGGTCCCTATGGGATAATAATGATCAGTATAAGAGATCAGTGTGATCAGTATTATAGTCTCCTATGGGATAATAATGATCAGTATAAGAGATCAGTGTGTGCAGTGTTATAGTCTCCTATGGGATAATAATGATCAGTATAAGAGATCAGTGTCTGCAGTGTTATAGTCTCCTATGGGATAATAATGATCAGTATAAGAGATCAGTGTGTGCAGTGTTATAGGTCCCTATGGGATAATAATGATCAGTATAAGAGATCAGTGTGTGCAGTGTTATAGTCTCCTATGGGATAATAATGATCAGTATAAGAGATCAGTGTGTGCAGTGTTATAGGTCCCTATGGGATAATAATGATCAGTATAAGAGATCAGTGTGTGCAGTGTTATAGTCTCCTATGGGATAATAATGATCAGTATAAGAGATCAGTGTGTGCAGTGTTATAGGTTCCTATGGGATAACAATGATCAGTATAAGAGATCAGTGTGTGCAGTGTTATGGTCTCCTATGGGATAATAATGATCAGTATAAGAGATCAGTGTGTGCAGTGTTATAGGTCCCTATGGGATAATAATGATCAGTATAAGAGATCAGTGTGTGCAGTGTTATAGTCTCCTATGGGATAATAATGATCAGTATAAGAGATCAGTGTCTGCAGTGTTATAGTCTCCTATAGGATAATAATGATCAGTATAAGAGATCAGTGTGTGCAGTGTTATAGGTCCCTATGGGATAATAATGATCAGTATAAGAGATCAGTGTGTGCAGTGTTATAGTCTTCTATGGGATAATAATGATCAGTATAAGAGATCAGTGTGTGCAGTGTTATAGGTCCCTATGGGATAATAATGATCAGTATAAGAGATCAGTGTGTGCAGTGTTATAGGTCCCTATGGCATAACAATGATCAGTATAAGAGATCAGTGTGTGCAGTGTTATAGGTCCCTATGGGATAATAATGATCAGTATAAGAGATCAGTGTGTGCAGTGTTATAGGTTCCTATGGGATAATAATGATCAGTATAAGAGATCAGTGTGTGCAGTGTTATAGGTTCCTGTGGGATAATAATGATCAGTATAAGAGATCAGTGTGTGCAGTGTTATAGGTTCCTATGGGATAATAATGATCAGTATAAGAGATCAGTGTGTGCAGTGTTATAGGTTCCTATGGGATAATAATGATCAGTATAAGAGATCAGTGTGTGCAGTGTTATAGGTTCCTATGGGATAATAATGATCAGTATAAGAGATCAGTGTGTGCAGTGTTATAGGTTCCTATGGGATAATAGTGATCAGTATAAGAGATCAGTGTGTGCAGTGTTATAGTCTCCTATGGGATAATAATGATCAGTATAAGAGATCAGTGTGTGCAGTGTTATAGTCTCCTATGGGATAATAATGATCAGTATAAGAGATCAGTGTGTGCAGTGTTATAGGTTCCTATGGGATAACAATGATCAGTATAAGAGATCAGTGTGTGCAGTGTTATAGTCTCCTATGGGATAATAATGATCAGTATAAGAGATCAGTGTGTGCAGTGTTATAGTCTCCGATGGGAAAATAATGATCAGTATAAGAGATCAGTGTGTGCAGTATTATAGTCTCCTATGGGATAACAATGATCAGTATAAGAGATCAGTGTGTGCAGTGTTATAGGTCCCTATGGCATAACAATGATGAGTATAAGAGATCAGTGTGTGCAGTGTTATAGGTCCCTATGGGATAATAATGATCAGTATAAGAGATCAGTGTGTGCAGTGTTATAGTCTCCTATGGGATAACAATGATCAGTATAAGAGATCAGCGTGTGCAGTGTTATAGTCTCCTATGGGATAATAATGATCAGTATAAGAGATCAGTGTGTGCAGTGTTATAGGTTCCTATGGGATAATAATGATCAGTATAAGAGATCAGTGTGTGCAGTGTTATAGGTTCCTATGGGATAACAATGATCAGTATAAGAGATCAGTGTGTGCAGTGTTATAGTCTCCTATGGGATAATAATGATCAGTATAAGAGATCAGTGTGTGCAGTGTTATAGGTCCCTATGGGATAACAATGATCAGTATAAGAGATCAGTGTGTGCAGTGTTATAGGTTCCTATGGGATAATAATGATCAGTGTAAGAGATCAGTGTGTGCAATGTTATAGGTTCCTATGGGATAACAATGATCAGTATAAGAGGTCAGTGTGTGCAGTGTTATAGGTCCCTATGGGATAATAATGATCAGTATAAGAGATCAGTGTGTGCAGTGTTATAGGTTCCTATGGGATAATAATGATCAGTATAAGAGATCAGTGTGTGCAGTGTTATAGGTCCCTATGGGATAATAATGATCAGTATAAGAGATCAGTGTGTGCAGTGTTATAGTCTCCTATGGGATAATAATGATCAGTATAAGAGATCAGTGTGTGCAGTGTTATAGGTCCCTATGGGATAACAATGATCAGTATAAGAGATCAGTGTGTGCAGTGTTATAGGTTCCTATGGGATAATAATGATCAGTATAAGAGATCAGTGTGTGCAGTGTTATAGGTTCCTATGGGTTAACAATGATCAGTATAAGAGATCAGTGTGTGCAGTGTTATAGGTCCCTATGGGATAATAATGATCAGTATGAGATCAGTGTGTGCAGTGTTATAGGTGCCTATGGGATAATAATGATCAGTATAAGAGATCAGTGTGTGCAGTGTTATAGGTTCCTATGGGATAATAATGATCAGTATAAGAGATCAGTGTGTGCAGTGTTATAGGTTCCTATGGGATAATAATGATCAGTATAAGAGATCAGTGTGTGCAGTGTTATAGGTTCCTATGGGATAATAATGATCAGTATAAGAGATCAGTGTGTGCAGTGTTATAGGTTCCTATGGGATAATAATGATCAGTATAAGAGATCAGTGTGTGCAGTGTTATAGGTTCCTATGGGATAATAATGATCAGTATAAGAGATCAGTGTGTGCAGTGTTATAGTCTCCTATGGGATAATAATGATCAGTATAAGAGATCAGTGTGTGCAGTGTTATAGGTTCCTATGGGATAACAATGATCAGTATAAGATATCAGTGTGTGCAGTGTTATAGTCTCCTATGGGATAATAATGATCAGTATAAGAGATCAGTGTGTGCAGTGTTATAGGTCCCTATGGGATAATAATGATCAGTATAAGAGATCAGTGTGTGCAGTGTTATAGTCTCCTATGGGATAATAATGATCAGTATAAGAGATCAGTGTGTGCAGTGTTATAGGTTCCTATGGGATAACAATGATCAGTATAAGAGATCAGTGTGTGCAGTGTTATAGTCTCCTATGGGATAATAATGATCAGTATAAGAGATCAGTGTGTGCAGTGTTATAGTCTCCTATGGGATAATAATGATCAGTATAAGAGATCAGTGTGTGCAGTATTATAGTCTCCTATGGGATAACAATGATCAGTGTAAGAGATCAGTGTGTGCAGTGTTATAGGTCCCTATGGGATAACAATGATCAGTATAAGAGATCAGTGTGTGCAGTGTTATAGTATCCTATGGGATAATAATGATCAGTATAAGAGATCAGTGTGTGCAGTGTTATAGTCTCCTATGGGATAACAATGATCAGTATAAGAGATCAGTGTGTGCAGTGTTATAGTCTCCTATGGGATAATAATGATCAGTATAAGAGATCAGTGTGTGCAGTGTTATAGGTCCCTATGGGATAACAATGATCAGTATAAGAGATCAGTGTGTGCAGTGTTATAGGTTCCTATGGGATAATAATGATCAGTATAAGAGATCAGTGTGGTGCAGTGTTATAGGTTCCTATGGGATAACAATGATCAGTATAAGAGATCAGTGTGTGCAGTGTTATAGGTCCCTATGGGATAATAATGATCAGTATAAGAGATCAGTGTGCGCAGTGTTATAGGTTCCTATGGGATAATAATGATCAGTATAAGAGATCAGTGTGTGCAGTGTTATAGGTCCCTATGGGATAATAATGAACAGTATAAGAGATCAGTGTGTGCAGTGTTATAGTCTCCTATGGGATAATAATGATCAGTATAAGAGATCAGTGTGTGCAGTGTTATAGGTTCCTATGGGATAACAATGATCAGTATAAGAGATCAGTGTGTGCAGTGTTATAGTCTCCTATGGGATAATAATGATCAGTATAAGAGATCAGAGTGTGCAGTGTTATAGGTCCCTATGGGATAATAATGATCAGTATAAGAGATCAGTGTGTGCAGTGTTATCGTCTCCTATGGGATAATAATGATCAGTATAAGAGATCAGTGTCTGCAGTGTTATAGTCTCCTATGGGATAATAATGATCAGTATAAGAGATCAGTGTGTGCAGTGTTATAGGTCCCTATGGGATAATAATGATCAGTATAAGAGATCAGTGTGTGCAGTGTTATAGTCTCCTATGGGATAATAATGATCAGTATAAGAGATCAGTGTGTGCAGTGTTATAGGTCCCTATGGGATAACAATGATCAGTATAAGAGATCAGTGTGTGCAGTGTTATAGGTCCCTATGGGATAATAATGATCAGTATAAGAGATCAGTGTGTGCAGTGTTATAGGTTCCTATGGGATAATAATGATCAGTATAAGAGATCAGTGTGTGCAGTGTTATAGTCTCCTATGGGATAACAATGATCAGTATAAGAGATCAGTGTGTGCAGTGTTATAGGTCCCTATGGGATAATAATGATCAGTATAAGAGATCAGTGTGTGCAGTGTTATAGTCTCCTATGGGATAATAATGATCAGTATAAGAGATCAGTGTGTGCAGTGTTATAGGTCCCTATGGGATAATAATGATCAGTATAAGAGATCAGTGTGTGCAGTGTTATAGTCTCCTATGGGATAATAATGATCAGTATAAGAGATCAGTGTGTGCAGTGTTATAGGTCCCTATGGGATAATAATGATCAGTATAAGAGATCAGTGTGATCAGTATTATAGTCTCCTATGGGATAATAATGATCAGTATAAGAGATCAGTGTGTGCAGTGTTATAGTCTCCTATGGGATAATAATGATCAGTATAAGAGATCAGTGTCTGCAGTGTTATAGTCTCCTATGGGATAATAATGATCAGTATAAGAGATCAGTGTGTGCAGTGTTATAGGTCCCTATGGGATAATAATGATCAGTATAAGAGATCAGTGTGTGCAGTGTTATAGTCTCCTATGGGATAATAATGATCAGTATAAGAGATCAGTGTGTGCAGTGTTATAGGTCCCTATGGGATAATAATGATCAGTATAAGAGATCAGTGTGTGCAGTGTTATAGTCTCCTATGGGATAATAATGATCAGTATAAGAGATCAGTGTGTGCAGTGTTATAGGTTCCTATGGGATAACAATGATCAGTATAAGAGATCAGTGTGTGCAGTGTTATGGTCTCCTATGGGATAATAATGATCAGTATAAGAGATCAGTGTGTGCAGTGTTATAGGTCCCTATGGGATAATAATGATCAGTATAAGAGATCAGTGTGTGCAGTGTTATAGTCTCCTATGGGATAATAATGATCAGTATAAGAGATCAGTGTCTGCAGTGTTATAGTCTCCTATAGGATAATAATGATCAGTATAAGAGATCAGTGTGTGCAGTGTTATAGGTCCCTATGGGATAATAATGATCAGTATAAGAGATCAGTGTGTGCAGTGTAGTAGTCTTCTATGGGATAATAATGATCAGTATAAGAGATCAGTGTGTGCAGTGTTATAGGTCCCTATGGGATAACAATGATCAGTATAAGAGATCAGTGTGTGCAGTGTTATAGGTCCCTATGGGATAATAATGATCAGTATAAGAGATCAGTGTGTGCAGTGTTATAGGTTCCTATGGGATAATAATGATCAGTATAAGAGATCAGTGTGTGCAGTGTTATAGTCTCCGATGGGATAATAATGATCAGTATAAGAGATCAGTGTGTGCAGTATTATAGTCTCCTATGGGATAACAATGATCAGTATAAGAGATCAGTGTGTGCAGTGTTATAGGTCCCAATGGCATAACAATGATCAGTATAAGAGATCAGTGTGTGCAGTGTTATAGGTCCCTATGGGATAATAATGATCAGTATAAGAGATCAGTGTGTGCAGTGTTATAGTCTCCTATGGGATAACAATGATCAGTATAAGAGATCAGTGTGTGCAGTGTTATAGTCTCCTATGGGATAATAATGATCAGTATAAGAGATCAGTGTGTGCAGTGTTATAGGTCCCTATGGGATACCAATGATCAGTATAAGAGATCAGTGTGTGCAGTGTTATAGGTTCCTATGGGATAATAATGATCAGTATAAGAGATCAGTGTGTGCAGTGTTATAGGTTCCTATGGGATAACAATGATCAGTATAAGAGATCAGTGTGTGCAGTGTTATAGTCTCCTATGGGATAATAATGATCAGTATAAGAGATCAGTGTGTGCAGTGTTATAGGTCCCTATGGGATAACAATGATAAGTATAAGAGATCAGTGTGTGCAGTGTTATAGGTTCCTATGGGATAATAATGATCAGTATAAGAGATCAGTGTGTGCAATGTTATAGGTTCCTATGGGATAACAATGATCAGTATAAGAGGTCAGTGTGTGCAGTGTTATAGGTCCCTATGGGATAATAATGATCAGTATAAGAGATCAGTGTGTGCAGTGTTATAGGTTCCTATGGGATAATAATGATCAGTATAAGAGATCAGTGTGTGCAGTGTTATAGGTCCCTATGGGATAATAATGATCAGTATAAGAGATCTGTGTGTGCAGTGTTATAGTCTCCTATGGGATAATAATGATCAGTATAAGAGATCAGTGTGTGCAGTGTTATAGGTCCCTATGGGATAATAATGATCAGTATAAGAGATCAGTGTGTGCAGTGTTATAGTCTCCTATGGGATAATAATGATCAGTATAAGAGATCAGTGTGTGCAGTGTTATAGGTTCCTATGGGATAATAATGGTCAGTATAAGAGATCAGTGTGTGCAGTGTTATAGGTCCCTATGGGATGACAATGATCAGTATAAGAGATCAGTGTGTGCAGTGTTATAGGTTCCTATGGGATAACAATGATCAGTATAAGAGATCAGTGTGTGCAGTGTTATAGGTCCCTATGGGATAATAATGATCAGTATAAGAGATCAGTGTGTGCAGTGTTATAGGTTCCTATGGGATAATAATGATCAGTATAAGAGATCAGTGTGTGCAGTGTTATAGGTTCCTATGGGATAATAATGATCAGTATAAGAGATCAGTGTGTAAAGTGTTATAGGTTCCTATGGGATAATAATGATCAGTATAAGAGATCAGTGTGTGCAGTGTTATAGGTTCCTATGGGATAATAATGATCAGTATAAGAGATCAGTGTGTGCAGTGTTATAGGTTCCTATGGGATAATAATGATCAGTATAAGAGATCAGTGTGTGCAGTGTTATAGGTTCCTATGGGATAATAATGATCAGTATAAGAGATCAGTGTGTGCAGTGTTATAGTCTCCTATGGGATAATAATGATCAGTATAAGAGATCAGTGTGTGCAGTGTTATAGGTTCCTATGGGATAACAATGATCAGTATAAGATATCAGTGTGTGCAGTGTTATAGTCTCCTATGGGACAATAATGATCAGTATAAGAGATCAGTGTGTGCAGTGTTATAGGTCCCTATGGGATAATAATGATCAGTATAAGAGATCAGTGTGTGCAGTGTTATAGTCTCCTATGGGATAATAATGATCAGTATAAGAGATCAGTGTGTGCAGTGTTATAGGTTCCTATGGGATAACAATGATCAGTATAAGAGATCAGTGTGTGCAGTGTTATAGTCTCCTATGGGATAATAATGATCAGTATAAGAGATCAGTGTGTGCAGTGTTATAGTCTCCTATGGGATAATAATGATCAGTATAAGAGATCAGTGTGTGCAGTATTATAGTCTCCTATGGGATAACAATGATCAGTGTAAGAGATCAGTGTGTGCAGTGTTATAGGTCCCTATGGGATAACAATGATCAGTATAAGAGATCAGTGTGTGCAGTGTTATAGTATCCTATGGGATAATAATGATCAGTATAAGAGATCAGTGTGTGCAGTGTTATAGTCTCCTATGGGATAACAATGATCAGTATAAGAGATCAGTGTGTGCAGTGTTATAGTCTCCTATGGGATAATAATGATCAGTATAAGAGATCAGTGTGTGCAGTGTTATAGGTCCCTATGGGATAACAATGATCAGTATAAGAGATCAGTGTGTGCAGTGTTATAGGTTCCTATGGGATAATAATGATCAGTATAAGAGATCAGTGTGTGCAGTGTTATAGATTCCTATGGGATAACAATGATCAGTATAAGAGATCAGTGTGTGCAGTGTTATAGTCTCCTATGGGATAACAATGATCAGTATAAGAGATCAGTGTGTGCAGTGTTATAGTCTCCTATGGGATAATAATGATCAGTATAAGAGATCAGTGTGTGCAGTGTTATAGGTTCCTATGGGATAACAATGATCAGTATAAGAGATCAGTGTGTGCAGTGTTATAGGTCCCTATGAGATAATAATGATCAGTATAAGAGATCAGTGTGCGCAGTGTTATAGGTTCCTATGGGATAATAATGATCAGTATAAGAGATCAGTGTGTGCAGTGTTATAGGTCCCTATGGGATAATAATGATCAGTATAAGAGATCAGTGTGTGCAGTGTTATAGTCTCCTATGGGATAATAATGATCAGTATAAGAGATCAGTGTGTGCAGTGTTATAGGTTCCTATGGGATAACAATGATCAGTATAAGAGATCAGTGTGTGCAGTGTTATAGTCTCCTATGGGATAATAATGATCAGTATAAGAGATCAGAGTGTGCAGTGTTATAGGTCCCTATGGGATAATAATGATCAGTATAAGAGATCAGTGTGTGCAGTGTTATCGTCTCCTATGGGATAATAATGATCAGTATAAGAGATCAGTGTCTGCAGTGTTATAGTCTCCTATGGGATAATAATGATCAGTATAAGAGATCAGTGTGTGCAGTGTTATAGGTCCCTATGGGATAATAATGATCAGTATAAGAGATCAGTGTGTGCAGTGTTATAGTCTCCTATGGGATAATAATGATCAGTATAAGAGATCAGTGTGTGCAGTGTTATAGGTCCCTATGGGATAACAATGATCAGTATAAGAGATCAGTGTGTGCAGTGTTATAGGTCCCTATGGGATAATAATGATCAGTATAAGAGATCAGTGTGTGCAGTGTTATAGGTTCCTATGGGATAATAATGATCAGTATAAGAGATCAGTGTGTGCAGTGTTATAGTCTCCTATGGGATAACAATGATCAGTATAAGAGATCAGTGTGTGCAGTGTTATAGGTCCCTATGGGATAATAATGATCAGTATAAGAGATCAGTGTGTGCAGTGTTATAGTCTCCTATAAGATAATAATGATCAGTATAAGAGATCAGTGTGTGCAGTGTTATAGGTCCCTATGGGATAATAATGATCAGTATAAGAGATCAGTGTGTGCAGTGTTATAGTCTCCTATGGGATAATAATGATCAGTATAAGAGATCAGTGTGTGCAGTGTTATAGGTCCCTATGGGATAATAATGATCAGTATAAGAGATCAGTGTGATCAGTATTATAGTCTCCTATGGGATAATAATGATCAGTATAAGAGATCAGTGTGTGCAGTGTTATAGTCTCCTATGGGATAATAATGATCAGTATAAGAGATCAGTGTGTGCAGTGTTATAGGTCCCTATGGGATAATAATGATCAGTATAAGAGATCAGTGTGTGCAGTGTTATAGTCTCCTATGGGATAATAATGATCAGTATAAGAGATCAGTGTCTGCAGTGTTATAGTCTCCTATAGGATAATAATGATCAGTATAAGAGATCAGTGTGTGCAGTGTTATAGGTTCCTATGGGATAACAATGATCAGTATAAGAGATCAGTGTGTGCAGTGTTATAGTCTCCTATGGGATAATAATGATCAGTATAAGAGATCAGTGTGTGCAGTGTTATAGGTCCCTATGGGATAATAATGATCAGTATAAGAGATCAGTGTGTGCAGTGTTATAGTCTCCTATGGGATAATAATGATCAGTATAAGAGATCAGTGTCTGCAGTGTTATAGTCTCCTATAGGATAATAATGATCAGTATAAGAGATCAGTGTGTGCAGTGTTATAGGTCCCTATGGGATAATAATGATCAGTATAAGAGATCAGTGTGTGCAGTGTTATAGTCTTCTATGGGATAATAATGATCAGTATAAGAGATCAGTGTGTGCAGTGTTATAGGTCCCTATGGGATAACAATGATCAGTATAAGAGATCAGTGTGTGCAGTGTTATAGGTCCCTATGGGATAATAATGATCAGTATAAGAGATCAGTGTGTGCAGTGTTATAGGTTCCTATGGGATAATAATGATCAGTATAAGAGATCAGTGTGTGCAGTGTTATAGTCTCCGATGGGATAATAATGATCAGTATAAGAGATCAGTGTGTGCAGTATTATAGTCTCCTATGGGATAACAATGATCAGTATAAGAGATCAGTGTGTGCAGTGTTATAGGTCCCAATGGCATAACAATGATCAGTATAAGAGATCAGTTTGTGCAGTGTTATAGGTCCCTATGGGATAATAATGATCAGTATAAGAGATCAGTGTGTGCAGTGTTATAGTCTCCTATGGGATAATAATGATCAGTATAAGAGATCAGTGTGTGCAGTGTTATAGTCTCCTATGGGATAATAATGATCAGTATAAGAGATCAGTGTGTGCAGTGTTATAGGTCCCTATGGGATACCAATGATCAGTATAAGAGATCAGTGTGTGCAGTGTTATAGGTTCCTATGGGATAATAATGATCAGTATAAGAGATCAGTGTGTGCAGTGTTATAGTTTCCTATGGGATAACAATGATCAGTATAAGAGATCAGTGTGTGCAGTGTTATAGTCTCCTATGGGATAATAATGATCAGTATAAGAGATCAGTGTGTGCAGTGTTATAGGTCCCTATGGGATAACAATGATAAGTATAAGAGATCAGTGTGTGCAGTGTTGTAGGTTCCTATGGGATAATAATGATCAGTATAAGAGATCAGTGTGTGCAATGTTATAGGTTCCTATGGGATAACAATGATCAGTATAAGAGGTCAGTGTGTGCAGTGTTATAGGTCCCTATGGGATAATAATGATCAGTATAAGAGATCAGTGTGTGCAGTGTTATAGTCTCCTATGGGATAATAATGATCAGTATAAGAGATCAGTGTGTGCAGTGTTATAGGTCCCTATGGGATAATAATGATCAGTATAAGAGATCAGTGTGTGCAGTGTTATAGTCTCCTATGGGATAATAATGATCAGTATAAGAGATCAGTGTCTGCAGTGTTATAGTCTCCTATAGGATAATAATGATCAGTATAAGAGATCAGTGTGTGCAGTGTTATAGGTCCCTATGGGATAATAATGATCAGTATAAGAGATCAGTGTGTGCAGTGTTATAGTCTTCTATGGGATAATAATGATCAGTATAAGAGATCAGTGTGTGCAGTGTTATAGGTCCCTATGGGATAACAATGATCAGTATAAGAGATCAGTGTGTGCAGTGTTATAGGTCCCTATGGGATAATAATGATCAGTATAAGAGATCAGTGTGTGCAGTGTTATAGGTTCCTATGGGATAATAATGATCAGTATAAGAGATCAGTGTGTGCAGTGTTATAGTCTCCGATGGGATAATAATGATCAGTATAAGAGATCAGTGTGTGCAGTATTATAGTCTCCTATGGGATAACAATGATCAGTATAAGAGATCAGTGTGTGCAGTGTTATAGGTCCCAATGGCATAACAATGATCAGTATAAGAGATCAGTGTGTGCAGTATTATAGTCTCCTATGGGATAACAATGATCAGTATAAGAGATCAGTGTGTGCAGTGTTATAGGTCCCTATGGGATAATAATGATCAGTATAAGAGATCAGTGTGTGCAGTATTATAGTCTCCTATGGGATAACAATGATCAGTATAAGAGATCAGTGTGTGCAGTGTTATAGGTCCCTATGGGATAATAATGATCAGTATAAGAGATCAGTGTGTGCAGTGTTATAGTCTCCTATGGGATAATAATGATCAGTATAAGAGATCAGTGTGTGCAGTGTTATAGGTCCCTATGGGATAATAATGATCAGTATAAGAGATCAGTGTGTGCAGTGTTATAGGTCCCTATGGGATACCAATGATCAGTATAAGAGATCAGTGTGTGCAGTGTTATAGGTTCCTATGGGATAATAATGATCAGTATAAGAGATCAGTGTGTGCAGTGTTATAGGTTCCTATGGGATAACAATGATCAGTATAAGAGATCAGTGTGTGCAGTGTTATAGTCTCCTATGGGATAATAATGATCAGTATAAGAGATCAGTGTGTGCAGTGTTATAGGTCCCTATGGGATAACAATGATAAGTATAAGAGATCAGTGTGTGCAGTGTTGTAGGTTCCTATGGGATAATAATGATCAGTATAAGAGATCAGTGTGTGCAATGTTATAGGTTCCTATGGGATAACAATGATCAGTATAAGAGGTCAGTGTGTGCAGTGTTATAGGTCCCTATGGGATAATAATGATCAGTATAAGAGATCAGTGTGTGCAGTGTTATAGGTTCCTATGGGATAATAATGATCACTATAAGAGATCAGTGTGTGCAGTGTTATAGGTCCCTATGGGATAATAATGATCAGTATAAGAGATCAGTGTGTGCAGTGTTATAGTCTCCTATGGGATAATAATGATCAGTATAAGAGATCAGTGTGTGCAGTGTTATAGGTCCCTATGGGATAATAATGATCAGTATAAGAGATCAGTGTGTGCAGTGTTATAGTCTCCTATGGGATAATAATGATCAGTATAAGAGATCAGTGTGTGCAGTGTTATAGGTTCCTATGGGATAATAATGGTCAGTATAAGAGATCAGTGTGTGCAGTGTTATAGGTCCCTATGGGATGACAATGATCAGTATAAGAGATCAGTGTGTGCAGTGTTATAGGTTCCTATGGGATAATAATGATCAGTATAAGAGATCAGTGTGTGCAGTGTTATAGGTTCCTATGGGATAACAATGATCAGTATAAGAGATCAGTGTGTGCAGTGTTATAGGTCCCTATGGGATAATAATGATCAGTATAAGAGATCAGTGTGTGCAGTGTTATAGGTTCCTATGGGATAATAATGATCAGTATAAGAGATCAGTGTGTGCAGTGTTATAGGTTCCTATGGGATAATAATGATCAGTATAAGAGATCAGTGTGTGCAGTGTTATAGGTTCCTATGGGATAATAATGATCAGTATAAGAGATGAGTGTGTGCAGTGTTATAGGTTCCTATGGGATAATAATGATCAGTATAAGAGATCAGTGTGTGCAGTGTTATAGGTTCCTATGGGATAATAATGATCAGTATAAGAGATCAGTGTGTGCAGTGTTATAGGTTCCTATGGGATAATAATGATCAGTATAAGAGATCAGTGTGTGCAGCGTTATAGTCTCCTATGGGATAATAATGATCAGTATAAGAGATCAGTGTGTGCAGTGTTATAGGTTCCTATGGGATAACAATGATCAGTATAAGATATCAGTGTGTGCAGTGTTATAGTCTCCTATGGGATAATAATGATCAGTATAAGAGATCAGTGTGTGCAGTGTTATAGGTCCCTATGGGATAATAATGATCAGTATAAGAGATCAGTGTGTGCAGTGTTATAGTCTCCTATGGGATAATAATGATCAGTATAAGAGATCAGTGTGTGCAGTGTTATAGGTTCCTATGGGATAACAATGATCAGTATAAGAGCTCAGTGTGTGCAGTGTTATAGTCTCCTATGGGATAATAATGATCAGTATAAGAGATCAGTGTGTGCAGTGTTATAGTCTCCTATGGGATAATAATGATCAGTATAAGAGATCAGTGTGTGCAGTATTATAGTCTCCTATGGGATAACAATGATCAGTGTAAGAGATCAGTGTGTGCAGTGTTATAGGTCCCTATGGGATAACAATGATCAGTATAAGAGATCAGTGTGTGCAGTGTTATAGTATCCTATGGGATAATAATGATCAGTATAAGAGATCAGTGTGTGCAGTGTTATAGTCTCCTATGGGATAACAATGATCAGTATAAGAGATCAGTGTGTGCAGTGTTATAGTCTCCTATGGGATAATAATGATCAGTATAAGAGATCAGTGTGTGCAGTGTTATAGGTCCCTATGGGATAACAATGATCAGTATAAGACATCAGTGTGTGCAGTGTTATAGGTTCCTATGGAATAATAATGATCAGTATAAGAGATCAGTGTGTGCAGTGTTATAGTCTCCTATGGGATAACAATGATCAGTATAAGAGATCAGTGTGTGCAGTGTTATAGTCTCCTATGGGATAATAATGATCAGTATAAGAGATCAGTGTGTGCAGTGTTATAGTCTCCTATGGGATAACAATGATCAGTATAAGAGATCAGTGTGTGCAGTGTTATAGGTTCCTATGGGATAACAATGATCAGTATAAGAGATCAGTGTGTGCAGTGTTATAGGTCCCTATGGGATAATAATGATCAGTATAAGAGATCAGTGTGCGCAGTGTTATAGGTTCCTATGGGATAATAATGATCAGTATAAGATATCAGTGTGTGCAGTGTTATAGGTCCCTATGGGATAATAATGATCAGTATAAGAGATCAGTGTGTGCAGTGTTATAGTCTCCTATGGGATAATAATGATCAGTATAAGAGATCAGTGTGTGCAGTGTTATAGGTTCCTATGGGATAACATTGATCAGTATAAGAGATCAGTGTGTGCAGTGTTATAGTCTCCTATGGGATAATAATGATCAGTATAAGAGATCAGTGTGTGCAGTGTTATAGTCTCCTATGGGATAACAATGATCAGTATAAGAGATCAGTGTGTGCAGTGTTATAGGTCCCTATGGAATAATAATGATCAGTATAAGAGATCAGTGTGTGAAGTGTTATAGTCTCCTATGGGATAATAATGATCAGTATAAGAGATCAGTGTGTGCAGTGTTATAGGTCCCTATGGGATAATAATGATCAGTATAAGAGATCAGTGTGTGCAGTGTTATAGTCTCCTATGGGATAATAATGATCAGTATAAGAGATCAGTGTGTGCAGTGTTATAGGTCCCTATGGGATAATAATGATCAGTATAAGAGATCAGTGTGATCAGTATTATAGTCTCCTATGGGATAATAATGATCAGTATAAGAGATCAGTGTGTGCAGTGTTATAGTCTCCTATGGGATAATAATGATCAGTATAAGAGATCAGTGTCTGCAGTGTTATAGTCTCCTATGGGATAATAATGATCAGTATAAGAGATCAGTGTGTGCAGTGTTATAGGTCCCTATGGGATAATAATGATCAGTATAAGAGATCAGTGTGTGCAGTGTTATCGTCTCCTTTGGGATAATAATGATCAGTATAAGAGATCAGTGTGTGCAGTGTTATAGGTCCCTATGGGATAATAATGATCAGTATAAGAGATCAGTGTGTGCAGTGTTATAGTCTCCTATGGGATAATAATGATCAGTATAAGAGATCAGTGTGTGCAGTGTTATAGGTTCCTATGGGATAATAATGATCAGTATAAGAGATCAGTGTGTGCAGTGTTATAGGTCCCTATGGGATAATAATGATCAGTATAAGAGATCAGTGTGTGCAGTGTTATAGTCTCCTATGGGATAATAATGATCAGTATAAGAGATCAGTGTCTGCAGTGTTATAGTCTCCTATAGGATAATAATGATCAGTATAAGAGATCAGTGTGTGCAGTGTTATAGGTCCCTATGGGATAATAATGATCAGTATAAGAGATCAGTGTGTGCAGTGTTATAGGTTCCTATGGGATAATAATGATCAGTATAAGAGATCAGTGTGTGCAGTGTTATAGTCTCCGATGGGATAATAATGATCAGTATAAGAGATCAGTGTGTGCAGTATTATAGTCTCCTATGGGATAACAATGATCAGTATAAGAGATCAGTGTGTGCAGTGTTATAGGTCCCAATGGCATAACAATGATCAGTATTAGAGATCAGTGTGTGCAGTGTTATAGGTCCCTATGGGATAATAATGATCAGTATAAGAGATCAGTGTGTGCAGTGATATAGTCTCCTATGGGATAACAATGATCAGTATAAGAGATCAGTGTGTGCAGTGTTATAGTCTCCTATGGGATAATAATGATCAGTATAAGAGATCAGTGTGTGCAGTGTTATAGGTCCCTATGGGATACCAATGATCAGTATAAGAGATCAGTGTGTGCAGTGTTATAGGTTCCTATGGGATAATAATGATCAGTATAAGAGATCAGTGTGTGCAGTGTTATAGGTTCCTATGGGATAACAATGATCAGTATAAGAGATCAGTGTGTGCAGTGTTATAGTCTCCTATGGGATAATAATGATCAGTATAAGAGATCAGTGTGTGCAGTGTTATAGGTCCCTATGGGATAACAATGATAAGTATAAGAGATCAGTGTGTGCAGTGTTATAGGTTCCTATGGGATAATAATGATCAGTATAAGAGATCAGTGTGTGCAATGTTATAGGTTCCTATGGGATAACAATGATCAGTATAAGAGGTCAGTGTGTGCAGTGTTATAGGTCCCTATGGGATAATAATGATCAGTATAAGAGATCAGTGTGTGCAGTGTTATAGGTTCCTATGGGATAATAATGATCAGTATAAGAGATCAGTGTGTGCAGTGTTATAGGTCCCTATGGGATAATAATGATCAGTATAAGAGATCAGTGTGTGCAGTGTTATAGTCTCCTATGGGATAATAATGATCAGTATAAGAGATCAGTGTGTGCAGTGTTATAGGTCCCTATGGGATAATAATGATCAGTATAAGAGATCAGTGTGTGCAGTGTTATAGTCTCCTATGGGATAATAATGATCAGTATAAGAGATCAGTGTGTGCAGTGTTATAGGTTCCTATGGGATAATAATGGTCAGTATAAGAGATCAGTGTGTGCAGTGTTATAGGTCCCTATGGGATGACAATGATCAGTATAAGAGATCAGTGTGTGCAGTGTTATAGGTTCCTATGGGATAATAATGATCAGTATAAGAGATCAGTGTGTGCAGTGTTATAGGTTCCTATGGGATAACAATGATCAGTATAAGAGATCAGTGTGTGCAGTGTTATAGGTCCCTATGGGATAATAATGATCAGTATAAGAGATCAGTGTGTGCATTTTTATAGGTTCCTATGGGATAATAATGATCAGTATAAGAGATCAGTGTGTGCAGTGTTATAGGTTCCTATGGGATAATAATGATCAGTATAAGAGATCAGTGTGTGCAGTGTTATAGGTTCCTATGGGATAATAATGATCAGTATAAGAGATCAGTGTGTGCAGTGTTATAGGTTCCTATGGGATAATAATGATCAGTATAAGAGATCAGTGTGTGCAGTGTTATAGGTTCCTATGGGATAATAATGATCAGTATAAGAGATCAGTGTGTGCAGTGTTATAGGTTCCTATGGGATAATAATGATCAGTATAAGAGATCAGTGTGTGCAGTGTTATAGTCTCCTATGGGATAATAATGATCAGTATAAGAGATCAGTGTGTGCAGTGTTATAGGTTCCTATGGGATAACAATGATCAGTATAAGATATCAGTGTGTGCAGTGTTATAGTCTCCTATGGGATAATAATGATCAGTATAAGAGATCAGTGTGTGCAGTGTTATAGGTCCCTATGGGATAATAATGATCAGTATAAGAGATCAGTGTGTGCAGTGTTATAGTCTCCTATGGGATAATAATGATCAGTATAAGAGATCAGTGTGTGCAGTGATATAGGTTCCTATGGGATAACAATGATCAGTATAAGAGATCAGTGTGTGCAGTGTTAGAGTCTCCTATGGGATAATAATGATCAGTATAAGAGATCAGTGTGTGCAGTGTTATAGTCTCCTATGGGATAATAATGATCAGTATAAGAGATCAGTGTGTGCAGTATTATAGTCTCCTATGGGATAACAATGATCAGTGTAAGAGATCAGTGTGTGCAGTGTTATAGGTCCCTATGGGATAACAATGATCAGTATAAGAGATCAGTGTGTGCAGTGTTATAGTATCCTATGGGATAATAATGATCAGTATAAGAGATCAGTGTGTGCAGTGTTATAGTCTCCTATGGGATAACAATGATCAGTATAAGAGATCAGTGTGTGCAGTGTTATAGGTTCCTATGGGATAATAATGATCAGTATAAGAGATCAGTGTGTGCAGTGTTATAGATTCCTATGGGATAACAATGATCAGTATAAGAGATCAGTGTGTGCAGTGTTATAGTCTCCTATGGGATAACAATGATCAGTATAAGAGATCAGTGTGTGCAGTGTTATAGTCTCCTATGGGATAATAATGATCAGTATAAGAGATCAGTGTGTGCAGTGTTATAGGTCCCTATGGGATAACAATGATCAGTATAAGAGATCAGTGTGTGCAGTGTTATAGGTTCCTATGGGATAATAATGATCAGTATAAGAGATCAGTGTGTGCAGTGTTATAGGTTCCTATGGGATAACAATGATCAGTATAAGAGATCAGTGTGTGCAGTGTTATAGGTCCCTATGGGATAATAATGATCAGTATAAGAGATCAGTGTGCGCAGTGTTATAGGTTCCTATGGGATAATAATGATCAGTATAAGAGATCAGTGTGTGCAGTGTTATAGGTCCCTATGGGATAATAATGATCAGTATAAGAGATCAGTGTGTGCAGTGTTATAGTCTCCTATGGGATAATAATGATCAGTATAAGAGATCAGTGTGTGCAGTGTTATAGGTTCCTATGGGATAACAATGATCAGTATAAGAGATCAGTGTGTGCAGTGTTATAGTCTCCTATGGGATAATAATGATCAGTATAAGAGATCAGAGTGTGCAGTGTTATAGGTCCCTATGGGATAATAATGATCAGTATAAGAGATCAGTGTGTGCAGTGTTATCGTCTCCTATGGGATAATAATGATCAGTATAAGAGATCAGTGTCTGCAGTGTTATAGTCTCCTATGGGATAATAATGATCAGTATAAGAGATCAGTGTGTGCAGTGTTATAGGTCCCTATGGGATAATAATGATCAGTATAAGAGATCAGTGTGTGCAGTGTTATAGTCTCCTATGGGATAATAATGATCAGTATAAGAGATCAGTGTGTGCAGTGTTATAGGTCCCTATGGGATAACAATGATCAGTATAAGAGATCAGTGTGTGCAGTGTTATAGGTCCCTATGGGATAATAATGATCAGTATAAGAGATCAGTGTGTGCAGTGTTATAGGTTCCTATGGGATAATAATGATCAGTATAAGAGATCAGTGTGTGCAGTGTTATAGTCTCCTATGGGATAACAATGATCAGTATAAGAGATCAGTGTGTGCAGTGTTATAGGTCCCTATGGGATAATAATGATCAGTATAAGAGATCAGTGTGTGCAGTGTTATAGTCTCCTATGGGATAATAATGATCAGTATAAGAGATCAGTGTGTGCAGTGTTATAGGTCCCTATGGGATAATAATGATCAGTATAAGAGATCAGTGTGTGCAGTGTTATATTCTCCTATGGGATAATAATGATCAGTATAAGAGATCAGTGTGTGCAGTGTTATAGGTCCCTATGGGATAATAATGATCAGTATAAGAGATCAGTGTGATCAGTATTATAGTCTCCTATGGGATAATAATGATCAGTATAAGAGATCAGTGTGTGCAGTGTTATAGTCTCCTATGGGATAATAATGATCAGTATAAGAGATCAGTGTCTGCAGTGTTATAGTCTCCTATGGGATAATAATGATCAGTATAAGAGATCAGTGTGTGCAGTGTTATAGGTCCCTATGGGATAATAATGATCAGTATAAGAGATCAGTGTGTGCAGTGTTATAGTCTCCTATGGGATAATAATGATCAGTATAAGAGATCAGTGTGTGCAGTGTTATAGGTCCCTATGGGATAATAATGATCAGTATAAGAGATCAGTGTGTGCAGTGTTATAGTCTCCTATGGGATAATAATGATCAGTATAAGAGATCAGTGTGTGCAGTGTTATAGGTTCCTATGGGATAACAATGATCAGTATAAGAGATCAGTGTGTGCAGTGTTATAGTCTCCTATGGGATAATAATGATCAGTATAAGAGATCAGTGTGTGCAGTGTTATAGGTCCCTATGGGATAATAATGATCAGTATAAGAGATCAGTGTGTGCAGTGTTATAGTCTCCTATGGGATAATAATGATCAGTATAAGAGATCAGTGTCTGCAGTGTTATAGTCTCCTATAGGATAATAATGATCAGTATAAGAGATCAGTGTGTGCAGTGTTATAGGTCCCTATGGGATAATAATGATCAGTATAAGAGATCAGTGTGTGCAGTGTTATAGTCTTCTATGGGATAATAATGATCAGTATAAGAGATCAGTGTGTGCAGTGTTATAGGTCCCTATGGGATAACAATGATCAGTATAAGAGATCAGTGTGTGCAGTGTTATAGGTCCCTATGGGATAATAATGATCAGTATAAGAGATCAGTGTGTGCAGTGTTATAGGTTCCTATGGGATAATAATGATCAGTATAAGAGATCAGTGTGTGCAGTGTTATAGTCTCCGATGGGATAATAATGATCAGTATAAGAGATCAGTGTGTGCAGTATTATAGTCTCCTATGGGATAACAATGATCAGTATAAGAGATCAGTGTGTGCAGTGTTATAGGTCCCAATGGCATAACAATGATCAGTATAAGAGATCAGTGTGTGCAGTGTTATAGTCTCCTATGGGATAATAATGATCAGTATAAGAGATCAGTGTGTGCAGTGTTATAGGTCCCTATGGGATACCAATGATCAGTATAAGAGATCAGTGTGTGCAGTGTTATAGGTTCCTATGGGATAATAATGATCAGTATAAGAGATCAGTGTGTGCAGTGTTATAGGTTCCTATGGGATAACAATGATCAGTATAAGAGATCAGTGTGTGCAGTGTTATAGTCTCCTATGGGATAATAATGATCAGTATAAGAGATCAGTGTGTGCAGTGTTATAGGTCCCTATGGGATAACAATGATAAGTATAAGAGATCAGTGTGTGCAGTGTTATAGGTTCCTATGGGATAATAATGATCAGTATAAGAGATCAGTGTGTGCAATGTTATAGGTTCCTATGGGATAACAATGATCAGTATAAGAGGTCAGTGTGTGCAGTGTTATAGGTCCCTATGGAATAATAATGATCAGTATAAGAGATCAGTGTGTGCAGTGTTATAGGTTCCTATGGGATAATAATGATCAGTATAAGAGATCAGTGTGAGCAGTGTTATAGGTCCCTATGGGATAATAATGATCAGTATAAGAGATCAGTGTGGGCAGTGTTATAGTCTCCTATGGGATAATAATGATCAGTATAAGAGATCAGTGTGTGCAGTGTTATAGGTCCCTATGGGATAATAATGATCAGTATAAGAGATCAGTGTGTGCAGTGTTATAGTCTCCTATGGGATAATAATGATCAGTATAAGAGATCAGTGTGTGCAGTGTTATAGGTTCCTATGGGATAATAATGGTCAGTATAAGAGATCAGTGTGTGCAGTGTTATAGGTCCCTATGGGATGACAATGATCAGTATAAGAGATCAGTGTGTGCAGTGTTATATTCTCCTATGGGATAATAATGATCAGTATAAGAGATCAGTGTGTGCAGTGTTATAGGTTCCTATGGGATAATAATGATCAGTATAAGAGATCAGTGTATGCAGTGTTATAGGTTCCTATGGGATAACAATGATCAGTATAAGAGATCAGTGTGTGCAGTGTTATAGGTCCCTATGGGATAATAATGATCAGTATAAGAGATCAGTGTGTGCAGTGTTATAGGTTCCTATGGGATAATAATGATCAGTATAAGAGATCAGTGTGTGTAGTGTTATAGGTTCCTATGGGATAATAATGATCAGTATAAGAGTTCAGTGTGTGCAGTTTTATAGGTTCCTATGGGATAATAATGATCAGTATAAGAGATCAGTGTGTGCAGTGTTATAGGTTCCTATGGGATAATAATGATCAGTATACGAGATCAGTGTGTGCAGTGTTATAGGTTCCTATGGGATAATAATGATCAGTATAAGAGATCAGTGTGTGCAGTGTTATAGGTTCCTATGGGATAATAATGATCAGTATAAGAGATCAGTGTGTGCAGTGTTATAGTCTCCTATGGGATAATAATGATCAGTATAAGAGATCAGTGTGTGCAGTGTTATAGGTTCCTATGGGATAACAATGATCAGTATAAGATATCAGTGTGTGCAGTGTTATAGTCTCCTATGGGATAATAATGATCAGTATAAGAGATCAGTGTGTGCAGTGTTATAGGTCCCTATGGGATAATAATGATCAGTATAAGAGATCAGTGTGTGCAGTGTTATAGTCTCCTATGGGATAATAATGATCAGTATAAGAGATCAGTGTGTGCAGTGTTATAGGTTCCTATGGGATAACAATGATCAGTATAAGAGATCAGTGTGTGCAGTGTTATAGTCTCCTATGGGATAATAATGATCAGTATAAGAGATCAGTGTGTGCAGTGTTATAGTCTCCTATGGGATAATAATGATCAGTATAAGAGATCAGTGTGTGCAGTATTATAGTCTCCTATGGGATAACAATGATCAGTGTAAGAGATCAGTGTGTGCAGTGTTATAGGTCCCTATGGGATAACAATGATCAGTATAAGAGATCAGTGTGTGCAGTGTTATAGTATCCTATGGGATAATAATGATCAGTATAAGAGATCAGTGTGTGCAGTGTTATAGTCTCCTATGGGATAACAATGATCAGTATAAGAGATCAGTGTGTGCAGTGTTATAGTCTCCTATGGGATAATAATGATCAGTATAAGAGATCAGTGTGTGCAGTGTTATAGGTCCCTATGGGATAACAATGATCAGTATAAGAGATCAGTGTGTGCAGTGTTATAGGTTCCTATGGAATAATAATGATCAGTATAAGAGATCAGTGTGTGCAGTGTTATAGATTCCTATGGGATAACAATGATCAGTATAAGAGATCAGTGTGTGCAGTGTTATAGTCTCCTATGGGATAACAATGATCAGTATAAGAGATCAGTGTGTGCAGTGTTATAGTCTCCTATGGGATAATAATGATCAGTATAAGAGATCAGTGTGTGCAGTGTTATAGTCTCCTATGGGATAACAATGATTAGTATAAGAGATCAGTGTGTGCAGTGTTATAGGTTCCTATGGGATAACAATGATCAGTATAAGAGATCAGTGTGTGCAGTGTTATAGGTCCCTATGGGATAATAATGATCAGTATAAGAGATCAGTGTGCGCAGTGTTATAGGTTCCTATGGGATAATAATGATCAGTATAAGATATCAGTGTGTGCAGTGTTATAGGTCCCTATGGGATAATAATGATCAGTATAAGAGATCAGTGTGTGCAGTGTTATAGTCTCCTATGGGATAATAATGATCAGTATAAGAGATCAGTGTGTGCAGTGTTATAGGTTCCTATGGGATAACATTGATCAGTATAAGAGATCAGTGTGTGCAGTGTTATAGTCTCCTATGGGATAATAATGATCAGTATAAGAGATCAGTGTGTGCAGTGTTATAGGTCCCTATGGGATAATAATGATCAGTATAAGAGATCAGTGTGTGCAGTGTTATAGTCTCCTATGGGATAATAATGATCAGTATAAGAGATCAGTGTCTGCAGTGTTATAGTCTCCTATGGGATAATAATGATCAGTATAAGAGATCAGTGTGTGCAGTGTTATAGGTCCCTATGGGATAATAATGATCAGTATAAGAGATCAGTGTGTGCAGTGTTATAGTCTCCTATGGGATAATAATGATCAGTATAAGAGATCAGTGTGTGCAGTGTTATAGGTCCCTATGGGATAACAATGATCAGTATAAGAGATCAGTGTGTGCAGTGTTATAGGTCCCTATGGGATAATAATGATCAGTATAAGAGATCAGTGTGTGCAGTGTTATAGGTTCCTATGGGATAATAATGATCAGTATAAGAGATCAGTGTGTGCAGTGTTATAGTCTCCTATGGGATAACAATGATCAGTATAAGAGATCAGTGTGTGCAGTGTTATAGGTCCCTATGGGATAATAATGATCAGTATAAGAGATCAGTGTGTGCAGTGTTATAGTCTCCTATGGGATAATAATGATCAGTATAAGAGATCAGTGTGTGCAGTGTTATAGGTCCCTATGGGATAATAATGATCAGTATAAGAGATCAGTGTGTGCAGTGTTATAGTCTCCTATGGGATAATAATGATCAGTATAAGAGATCAGTGTGTGCAGTGTTATAGGTTCCTATGGGATAACAATGATCAGTATAAGAGATCAGTGTGTGCAGTGTTATAGTCTCCTATGGGATAATAATGATCAGTATAAGAGATCAGTGTGTGCAGTGTTATAGGTCCCTATGGGATAATAATGATCAGTATAAGAGATCAGTGTGTGCAGTGTTATAGTCTCCTATGGGATAATAATGATCAGTATAAGAGATCAGTGTCTGCAGTGTTATAGTCTCCTATGGGATAATAATGATCAGTATAAGAGATCAGTGTGTGCAGTGTTATAGGTCCCTATGGGATAATAATGATCAGTATAAGAGATCAGTGTGTGCAGTGTTATAGTCTCCTATGGGATAATAATGATCAGTATAAGAGATCAGTGTGTGCAGTGTTATAGGTCCCTATGGGATAACAATGATCAGTATAAGAGATCAGTGTGTGCAGTGTTATAGGTCCCTATGGGATAATAATGATCAGTATAAGAGATCAGTGTGTGCAGTGTTATAGGTTCCTATGGGATAATAATGATCAGTATAACAGATCAGTGTGTGCAGTGTTATAGTCTCCTATGGGATAACAATGATCAGTATAAGAGATCAGTGTGTGCAGTGTTATAGTCTCCTATGGGATAATAATGATCAGTATAAGAGATCAGTGTGTGCAGTGTTATAGGTCCCTATGGGATAATAATGATCAGTATAAGAGATCAGTGTGTGCAGTGTTATAGTCTCCTATGGGATAATAATGATCAGTATAAGAGATCAGTGTGTGCAGTGTTATAGGTCCCTATGGGATAATAATGATCAGTATAAGAGATCAGTGTGTGCAGTGTTATAGTCTCCTATGGGATAATAATGATCAGTATAAGAGATCAGTGTGTGCAGTGTTATAGGTCCCTATGGGATAACAATGATCAGTATAAGAGATCAGTGTGTGCAGTGTTATAGGTCCCTATGGGATAATAATGATCAGTATAAGAGATCAGTGTGTGCAGTGTTATAGGTTCCTATGGTATAATAATGATCAGTATAACAGATCAGTGTGTGCAGTGTTATAGTCTCCTATGGGATAACAATGATCAGTATAAGAGATCAGTGTGTGCAGTGTTATAGTCTCCTATGGGATAATAATGATCAGTATAAGAGATCAGTGTGTGCTGTGTTATAGGTCCCTATGGGATAATAATGATCAGTATAAGAGATCAGTGTGTGCAGTGTTATAGTCTCCTATGGGATAAAAATGATCAGTATAAGAGATCAGTGTGTACAGTGTTATAGTCTCCAATGGGATAACAATGATCAGTATAAGAGATCAGTGTGTGCAGTGTTATAGTCTCCTATGGGATAATAATGATCAGTATAAGAGATCAGTGTGTGGCAGTGTTATAGGTTCCTATGGGATAACAATGATCAGTATAAGATATCAGTGTGTGCAGTGTTATAGTCTCCTATGGGACAATAATGATCAGTATAAGAGATCAGTGTGTGCAGTGTTATAGGTCCCTATGGGATAATAATGATCAGTATAAGAGATCAGTGTGTGCAGTGTTATAGTCTCCTATGGGATAATAATGATCAGTATAAGAGATCAGTGTGTGCAGTGTTATAGGTTCCTATGGGATAACAATGATCAGTATAAGAGATCAGTGTGTGCAGTGTTATAGTCTCCTATGGGATAATAATGATCAGTATAAGAGATCAGTGTGTGCAGTGTTATAGTCTCCTATGGGATAATAATGATCAGTATAAGAGATCAGTGTGTGCAGTATTATAGTCTCCTATGGGATAACAATGATCAGTGTAAGAGATCAGTGTGTGCAGTGTTATAGGTCCCTATGGGATAACAATGATCAGTATAAGAGATCAGTGTGTGCAGTGTTATAGTATCCTATGGGATAATAATGATCAGTATAAGAGATCAGTGTGTGCAGTGTTATAGTCTCCTATGGGATAACAATGATCAGTATAAGAGATCAGTGTGTGCAGTGTTATAGTCTCCTATGGGATAATAATGATCAGTATAAGAGATCAGTGTGTGCAGTGTTATAGGTCCCTATGGGATAACAATGATCAGTATAAGAGATCAGTGTGTGCAGTGTTATAGGTTCCTATGGGATAATAATGATCAGTATAAGAGATCAGTGTGTGCAGTGTTATAGATTCCTATGGGATAACAATGATCAGTATAAGAGATCAGTGTGTGCAGTGTTATAGTCTCCTATGGGATAACAATGATCAGTATAAGAGATCAGTGTGTGCAGTGTTATAGTCTCCTATGGGATAATAATGATCAGTATAAGAGATCAGTGTGTGCAGTGTTATAGGTTCCTATGGGATAACAATGATCAGTATAAGAGATCAGTGTGTGCAGTGTTATAGGTCCCTATGAGATAATAATGATCAGTATAAGAGATCAGTGTGCGCAGTGTTATAGGTTCCTATGGGATAATAATGATCAGTATAAGAGATCAGTGTGTGCAGTGTTATAGGTCCCTATGGGATAATAATGATCAGTATAAGAGATCAGTGTGTGCAGTGTTATAGTCTCCTATGGGATAATAATGATCAGTATAAGAGATCAGTGTGTGCAGTGTTATAGGTTCCTATGGGATAACAATGATCAGTATAAGAGATCAGTGTGTGCAGTGTTATAGTCTCCTATGGGATAATAATGATCAGTATAAGAGATCAGAGTGTGCAGTGTTATAGGTCCCTATGGGATAATAATGATCAGTATAAGAGATCAGTGTGTGCAGTGTTATCGTCTCCTATGGGATAATAATGATCAGTATAAGAGATCAGTGTCTGCAGTGTTATAGTCTCCTATGGGATAATAATGATCAGTATAAGAGATCAGTGTGTGCAGTGTTATAGGTCCCTATGGGATAATAATGATCAGTATAAGAGATCAGTGTGTGCAGTGTTATAGTCTCCTATGGGATAATAATGATCAGTATAAGAGATCAGTGTGTGCAGTGTTATAGGTCCCTATGGGATAACAATGATCAGTATAAGAGATCAGTGTGTGCAGTGTTATAGGTCCCTATGGGATAATAATGATCAGTATAAGAGATCAGTGTGTGCAGTGTTATAGGTTCCTATGGGATAATAATGATCAGTATAAGAGATCAGTGTGTGCAGTGTTATAGTCTCCTATGGGATAACAATGATCAGTATAAGAGATCAGTGTGTGCAGTGTTATAGGTCCCTATGGGATAATAATGATCAGTATAAGAGATCAGTGTGTGCAGTGTTATAGTCTCCTATAAGATAATAATGATCAGTATAAGAGATCAGTGTGTGCAGTGTTATAGGTCCCTATGGGATAATAATGATCAGTATAAGAGATCAGTGTGTGCAGTGTTATAGTCTCCTATGGGATAATAATGATCAGTATAAGAGATCAGTGTGTGCAGTGTTATAGGTCCCTATGGGATAATAATGATCAGTATAAGAGATCAGTGTGATCAGTATTATAGTCTCCTATGGGATAATAATGATCAGTATAAGAGATCAGTGTGTGCAGTGTTATAGTCTCCTATGGGATAATAATGATCAGTATAAGAGATCAGTGTGTGCAGTGTTATAGGTCCCTATGGGATAATAATGATCAGTATAAGAGATCAGTGTGTGCAGTGTTATAGTCTCCTATGGGATAATAATGATCAGTATAAGAGATCAGTGTCTGCAGTGTTATAGTCTCCTATAGGATAATAATGATCAGTATAAGAGATCAGTGTGTGCAGTGTTATAGGTTCCTATGGGATAACAATGATCAGTATAAGAGATCAGTGTGTGCAGTGTTATAGTCTCCTATGGGATAATAATGATCAGTATAAGAGATCAGTGTGTGCAGTGTTATAGGTCCCTATGGGATAATAATGATCAGTATAAGAGATCAGTGTGTGCAGTGTTATAGTCTCCTATGGGATAATAATGATCAGTATAAGAGATCAGTGTCTGCAGTGTTATAGTCTCCTATAGGATAATAATGATCAGTATAAGAGATCAGTGTGTGCAGTGTTATAGGTCCCTATGGGATAATAATGATCAGTATAAGAGATCAGTGTGTGCAGTGTTATAGTCTTCTATGGGATAATAATGATCAGTATAAGAGATCAGTGTGTGCAGTGTTATAGGTCCCTATGGGATAACAATGATCAGTATAAGAGATCAGTGTGTGCAGTGTTATAGGTCCCTATGGGATAATAATGATCAGTATAAGAGATCAGTGTGTGCAGTGTTATAGGTTCCTATGGGATAATAATGATCAGTATAAGAGATCAGTGTGTGCAGTGTTATAGTCTCCGATGGGATAATAATGATCAGTATAAGAGATCAGTGTGTGCAGTATTATAGTCTCCTATGGGATAACAATGATCAGTATAAGAGATCAGTGTGTGCAGTGTTATAGGTCCCAATGGCATAACAATGATCAGTATAAGAGATCAGTTTGTGCAGTGTTATAGGTCCCTATGGGATAATAATGATCAGTATAAGAGATCAGTGTGTGCAGTGTTATAGTCTCCTATGGGATAATAATGATCAGTATAAGAGATCAGTGTGTGCAGTGTTATAGTCTCCTATGGGATAATAATGATCAGTATAAGAGATCAGTGTGTGCAGTGTTATAGGTCCCTATGGGATACCAATGATCAGTATAAGAGATCAGTGTGTGCAGTGTTATAGGTTCCTATGGGATAATAATGATCAGTATAAGAGATCAGTGTGTGCAGTGTTATAGTTTCCTATGGGATAACAATGATCAGTATAAGAGATCAGTGTGTGCAGTGTTATAGTCTCCTATGGGATAATAATGATCAGTATAAGAGATCAGTGTGTGCAGTGTTATAGGTCCCTATGGGATAACAATGATAAGTATAAGAGATCAGTGTGTGCAGTGTTGTAGGTTCCTATGGGATAATAATGATCAGTATAAGAGATCAGTGTGTGCAATGTTATAGGTTCCTATGGGATAACAATGATCAGTATAAGAGGTCAGTGTGTGCAGTGTTATAGGTCCCTATGGGATAATAATGATCAGTATAAGAGATCAGTGTGTGCAGTGTTATAGTCTCCTATGGGATAATAATGATCAGTATAAGAGATCAGTGTGTGCAGTGTTATAGGTCCCTATGGGATAATAATGATCAGTATAAGAGATCAGTGTGTGCAGTGTTATAGTCTCCTATGGGATAATAATGATCAGTATAAGAGATCAGTGTCTGCAGTGTTATAGTCTCCTATAGGATAATAATGATCAGTATAAGAGATCAGTGTGTGCAGTGTTATAGGTCCCTATGGGATAATAATGATCAGTATAAGAGATCAGTGTGTGCAGTGTTATAGTCTTCTATGGGATAATAATGATCAGTATAAGAGATCAGTGTGTGCAGTGTTATAGGTCCCTATGGGATAACAATGATCAGTATAAGAGATCAGTGTGTGCAGTGTTATAGGTCCCTATGGGATAATAATGATCAGTATAAGAGATCAGTGTGTGCAGTGTTATAGGTTCCTATGGGATAATAATGATCAGTATAAGAGATCAGTGTGTGCAGTGTTATAGTCTCCGATGGGATAATAATGATCAGTATAAGAGATCAGTGTGTGCAGTATTATAGTCTCCTATGGGATAACAATGATCAGTATAAGAGATCAGTGTGTGCAGTGTTATAGGTCCCAATGGCATAACAATGATCAGTATAAGAGATCAGTGTGTGCAGTATTATAGTCTCCTATGGGATAACAATGATCAGTATAAGAGATCAGTGTGTGCAGTGTTATAGGTCCCTATGGGATAATAATGATCAGTATAAGAGATCAGTGTGTGCAGTATTATAGTCTCCTATGGGATAACAATGATCAGTATAAGAGATCAGTGTGTGCAGTGTTATAGGTCCCTATGGGATAATAATGATCAGTATAAGAGATCAGTGTGTGCAGTGTTATAGTCTCCTATGGGATAATAATGATCAGTATAAGAGATCAGTGTGTGCAGTGTTATAGGTCCCTATGGGATAATAATGATCAGTATAAGAGATCAGTGTGTGCAGTGTTATAGGTCCCTATGGGATACCAATGATCAGTATAAGAGATCAGTGTGTGCAGTGTTATAGGTTCCTATGGGATAATAATGATCAGTATAAGAGATCAGTGTGTGCAGTGTTATAGGTTCCTATGGGATAACAATGATCAGTATAAGAGATCAGTGTGTGCAGTGTTATAGTCTCCTATGGGATAATAATGATCAGTATAAGAGATCAGTGTGTGCAGTGTTATAGGTCCCTATGGGATAACAATGATAAGTATAAGAGATCAGTGTGTGCAGTGTTGTAGGTTCCTATGGGATAATAATGATCAGTATAAGAGATCAGTGTGTGCAATGTTATAGGTTCCTATGGGATAACAATGATCAGTATAAGAGGTCAGTGTGTGCAGTGTTATAGGTCCCTATGGGATAATAATGATCAGTATAAGAGATCAGTGTGTGCAGTGTTATAGGTTCCTATGGGATAATAATGATCACTATAAGAGATCAGTGTGTGCAGTGTTATAGGTCCCTATGGGATAATAATGATCAGTATAAGAGATCAGTGTGTGCAGTGTTATAGTCTCCTATGGGATAATAATGATCAGTATAAGAGATCAGTGTGTGCAGTGTTATAGGTCCCTATGGGATAATAATGATCAGTATAAGAGATCAGTGTGTGCAGTGTTATAGTCTCCTATGGGATAATAATGATCAGTATAAGAGATCAGTGTGTGCAGTGTTATAGGTTCCTATGGGATAATAATGGTCAGTATAAGAGATCAGTGTGTGCAGTGTTATAGGTCCCTATGGGATGACAATGATCAGTATAAGAGATCAGTGTGTGCAGTGTTATAGGTTCCTATGGGATAATAATGATCAGTATAAGAGATCAGTGTGTGCAGTGTTATAGGTTCCTATGGGATAACAATGATCAGTATAAGAGATCAGTGTGTGCAGTGTTATAGGTCCCTATGGGATAATAATGATCAGTATAAGAGATCAGTGTGTGCAGTGTTATAGGTTCCTATGGGATAATAATGATCAGTATAAGAGATCAGTGTGTGCAGTGTTATAGGTTCCTATGGGATAATAATGATCAGTATAAGAGATCAGTGTGTGCAGTGTTATAGGTTCCTATGGGATAATAATGATCAGTATAAGAGATGAGTGTGTGCAGTGTTATAGGTTCCTATGGGATAATAATGATCAGTATAAGAGATCAGTGTGTGCAGTGTTATAGGTTCCTATGGGATAATAATGATCAGTATAAGAGATCAGTGTGTGCAGTGTTATAGGTTCCTATGGGATAATAATGATCAGTATAAGAGATCAGTGTGTGCAGCGTTATAGTCTCCTATGGGATAATAATGATCAGTATAAGAGATCAGTGTGTGCAGTGTTATAGGTTCCTATGGGATAACAATGATCAGTATAAGATATCAGTGTGTGCAGTGTTATAGTCTCCTATGGGATAATAATGATCAGTATAAGAGATCAGTGTGTGCAGTGTTATAGGTCCCTATGGGATAATAATGATCAGTATAAGAGATCAGTGTGTGCAGTGTTATAGTCTCCTATGGGATAATAATGATCAGTATAAGAGATCAGTGTGTGCAGTGTTATAGGTTCCTATGGGATAACAATGATCAGTATAAGAGCTCAGTGTGTGCAGTGTTATAGTCTCCTATGGGATAATAATGATCAGTATAAGAGATCAGTGTGTGCAGTGTTATAGTCTCCTATGGGATAATAATGATCAGTATAAGAGATCAGTGTGTGCAGTATTATAGTCTCCTATGGGATAACAATGATCAGTGTAAGAGATCAGTGTGTGCAGTGTTATAGGTCCCTATGGGATAACAATGATCAGTATAAGAGATCAGTGTGTGCAGTGTTATAGTATCCTATGGGATAATAATGATCAGTATAAGAGATCAGTGTGTGCAGTGTTATAGTCTCCTATGGGATAACAATGATCAGTATAAGAGATCAGTGTGTGCAGTGTTATAGTCTCCTATGGGATAATAATGATCAGTATAAGAGATCAGTGTGTGCAGTGTTATAGGTCCCTATGGGATAACAATGATCAGTATAAGACATCAGTGTGTGCAGTGTTATAGGTTCCTATGGAATAATAATGATCAGTATAAGAGATCAGTGTGTGCAGTGTTATAGTCTCCTATGGGATAACAATGATCAGTATAAGAGATCAGTGTGTGCAGTGTTATAGTCTCCTATGGGATAATAATGATCAGTATAAGAGATCAGTGTGTG